>NC_053133.1:20257921-20325421 GCF_010015445.1 Perca fluviatilis
ATGACGAGCCAGACGAGCCAGACCCACATCCAGATGTTGGGTCTGAGAACTCACCATTGACGGGGCTCAATCCGAGGGGCGGGATAAATGGTTGTCTTTCAAATTCCCTCTGCATGCAATAGGATAGCACTACAACCAGGCAGAGCAACGAAGAAGGTAGCGGAGCTAGTTGATAGATTAAACTTTTGCCACATCCGGTCGGCAAAACTCCGAACACATCTTCCTTTATTAAGAATGATTTCTGTGCCATTCTTTGTTCTTTTCTCAAAGAAAAGCTTAACTCCAAGTCTTCCAGAGTCGCGGCCAAAGCCGATTCGAAAGACCGCCGATCACTTGCTTACTACCAAGCAAATTAATGCAATTAATCCAAACGCCACAATCAAATGATCACACAGTGATCTCAGGGGCCCCGCTGGGCAGTTACCTGCTTTGCCCGCTTGGTAATCCCCACTTGGAAAAAGACAAGAACGAAGTTTTAGGAAGGGATTATGAGTGATGTTAATGTTTTTTAGATGTGTAGATGTTTAAAAAAAAAAAAGAGAGCATGTTCTTATAGTGGTTAGAGTAAACAAGCTTAAAATTCTTCTGCAAAATATTTGATTGTAAAAGAAAATTCACATATTGTTCTCTCTTCTGTCCTTTCTCGCTATCCTCATTTACTCCGTTATTTCCCCTCCTCCCATTCGCATCTCTGTACTTTTGCCTCCATGTTCTCCCCCACACGTTCCCGATTCTTTGTCTTCCTGTCTTCTCTCGCTGTCTCCTTTCCTACATCAGTCAGTGTTTCGCAGCTCTCCGCTGCTGGCCTGCTTCCTGTTCGGCCTACCGCTGGGTGTAATTAGCCTGATGTGCTATGGCATCTGCACGGCTGAGTCGGATGACGGTTCGGATGACATAGATGCGCTCAAGAGGGAGGGCCTGACGGATGAAGAGGAGGAGGAAGAGGAAGAGGAGGAGGAGAGGCAACGCGCCACTGAGCTGGAGGGCCCCGAAGAGGGCGAGAACGAGGAAGACGATGTTGGAGAGAAGGATCCCGAAGAGAAGAAAACCGATTAACACAGGGGCTCCCGCTGGATAGAGGATGATGGGCCTAGTCAAATGCAGTGACATGAAACTCAAAGACCTATCAGTGTATTACTATTCTGCTTCTTTGTCTTTCATGTCACTGCGCCTCCGAGCCCCTCGAGCACAGACTCTTCCCCCATCTTTGAGTTCTGTGTTTAAGGTCGGCTGCTCAGTGAAGCCATAGAATCATGTCTCAAACTAACAGCCTTTTTTATGATGGAGTAAACGCATACTGATCAAGAGAAGGAGGGATGGCTGTGAACCAAACAGCCCACTTATTTATTATGATTCGACCAACCAGTGGTTTAGTCCATGTGATGTGTGACCTCTTTGTTTTGTAACCACTTAAATGCCCCTATTTTTTTTTTTTTTTTTTTTCGTATGCCAATCTCTTTCTAGTTTACTATGTTATCCTTAATATTGCCTTTAAACTAAACACAACATGAATACACAAAAACAATGTGTTTACCACTACCCCCAACCCAAAGTGTAGGCTTATCAGATATAGTGATTGATGTGTGTAGAAAGCAAAGGAAGTGCCCAAGAAGGAAAATCTGCCATAAATGAAGTGTTTTTTTTTTTATTATTATTATTCTATGTTATTGCCTGAAAATATTTCTTCTTCTACTAGGAGTGCAAAGTGCCGAGACAGTCGTGCATTTAAACTTATTTCTCATGCCAGCTGCCTGTTGGTGTCCAATTATGAGGCGAGTTGATGAAAAAAGCTGGAATGGTAATTGGTGTCAGTCTGTCTGATACTAGAATATGAAAAATGAAACCTTTCGTTCTATTTTATGACCAGCCTGCTCAAAATTCCTAGTCTAGATGGGTTGTACCTGTGCAGGAGACCCCCATACCATGCAGCAGTAGTTCCTGCAGCTTTTAACAACTCATATGCCTCAGATAGACTGGCTCTGTCTGTTTCCACATTTCAATCTGTCCTCCATCCCTGGTTGCTATATTGAAATCAGTAGGCAGGTTGAGGTTTAAATCCTGATGCACTGAGCGTACAACATATTAAACCTGTCTTCCTAGTAGTTGGTTCCCCCCCTTTTTTCTGTTATAACCCACTATCGTTAGTTTTCTCAAAGCATTGGAATTCATCTCTATCCTATTTCCGTACCCTTTTGACTGAAGTGTATGTAATAGCTGAGATCAAGTATGGGTTGTGGCTTTTTCTTAGTCAAGTGGCCAGCCTATTACAATAAAGGACAAGTGTTCCTAAAACCTGCCACGCCCAGCAGAATACCACTTTTTATGAAAAATGCACAGTAGAGTGCACTTTGTTGGATTTGGCAGTGAGGCACGTTAAAGCACCTGAGAACATGTTTCATTATCTTTAGTATGTTTAGAATAAATTCAACACGTGTGACTAAAGAAGGGAAAAATAAAGGTAAACCCGTTAACACCCAAAAGAACTCAGGGTGTAATTTTGAGATATGATTTACTGTAGTGCTTCAGTGATACATTTTTCAGCAACCGTTACCCCGTTTACACCTACGTGGTTATTATGAAAAAACTGAGACATTTCCCTTCGTTTACACGCAAACAGAGAATTCACCTCTGAACACCATTCTTTCTAAAAACTCCAGCCAGAGTGGAGATTTTTGGAAAACTTCGTTTGCATGTAAACTGAGACAAACGGAGGTTTAGGCAGCCGAGGAAGTGAGGAAGAGAAGAGAGAGGAAGTGATTAGTTGCTGTTGTTGCTATTTTCAGGATTCAAATTTGGGTAACGTGGGCATGAGCTTCTCGTTACACTGCCACCTACAGGTTTGGCATGCTCTTGACGACGTGTGTGTGTGTGTGTGTGTGTGTGTGTGTGTGTGTGTGTGTGTGTGTGTGTGTATAAGCGCGCGCGCGCACACATACACACACACACACGGGTACGTGTAAACAAACACTTTTCTGAAAACTGACAGTGCACGATGTTATTTTTTAAAACAGAGGTTGAAATGTCCATTTATGAAAATAGCCGGCCACGTGAAAACGTAGCAGGATTCTTACTATATTCTTACTTTGTTCCAATACCGCCCCGCCCACTTCAAACCAGTGGGAGGAGCACAATTAAAAATGCTAACGCTATATAAAAATCTCTCGTGTTAAATAATCAGTGTACTCATGTCGGACCCCATCGCTCATAAATGTACGCTTATTTACTTTATTGCCAAGCGTTAGATGACAAAGTTAAAACCACTGTCATTTCTGAAGGGAAAATATGAAGCTAGTGCCAGCAGCGTGTTAGCTTAGTCCAAAAAAATAGAAACGGGGTAACAACTAGCCCGTTTCACTAATTTTAAAGGTAATATCTCTTTTTCTTCTTTTAATCTGAACAAAAACTGAAGTAACTTCCTAGGAGTATTTCCCGGAAACCTTACGGCGAAGGCTCCAGGGGTGCTTCTCGTGTCGCTTGAATTGCCTCCTCGACTCATCCACTTGCCCCCCCCCCCTTCCTCGCGAAAGAAACAGAGAAAGAAATCTCCCAAAATGTGTACTGGATTATTATTTACCCAGCCTTTGTGTTAACGTTATTCATCCGAAACATTCATGCATTATATTTAACACGAAGAGCTGCAAAGTAATTACAACTTCTAAATTGAGCAACGGCAGCTTCTTTAGCAGGCTTTTACTCAAGGGAACTTCCACACAGGGTGATGAATGAGCATCAAGTTGATTGGCCTAGGGAAGAGTAGTAAGAAAAAGCATCTCATATAGTGACAGTGAAACCAGCCACAACTGAGAAAACTACTAAGTGGACATTTTATTAAGATGATATTTTCAAATGGTAATGAATGTTTTGAGCTGTTATTGTGTAAAGGCAATCCTCAATACCCCCCCATTCTGTAACCCTTTAAAAAAAAAAAAAGTGTAGCTGAGTAATAAGATCCCTTCAGGATTTGTTATTCTTCATTTCATCGTGCTTTTGTAGCTCAGTAAATCTTGTAACTTGATCGACTTTAGGCAGTTCAACCTGAGCGCACATGTTGTTTTGACGTATACAGAGCTTATCTGTATCATTACTGTGAAACTGCACTAAAGGAAACCATGCCCTCGCCTTGCCTTCTGGTTTTGTAGTTGCCTACCATTCTCTGCCAAACTTCCTCTTTGGGTTTGTTTTGAGATTGTCACACTTTATTACAGGTTTGAAAGATTGAAATAAAGATTGTCCTCTTTTGTTCTTGTTGAATCGGTCTTTTTATTCCATCTGGTTTCTGACTTCCATTTCTCCATCTATCTCTCAATTATCACATGTAGGCTATATAAACTTTTTTTTTTTTTTTTCCCACTCCACGGTATAATCCAAGGTAGAGGTGTCTACTCAATTATCGCATATGTAATACAATTTTTGGAGATCTAGGTGTTACCACGGCTGATTGCATTACTTGATGTGAAACTCATTTATTTCTTCTCTTTGGGGAATGACGTCGCTCAAAAGTCTAACTCGGAGACGTGACTTTATATAATGAAAAGGCACAGTGTCACGTACTTTCGGAAGGCCTGGCCCTCACACAGTTTGACAGAAAGAAGAAGGAAAAAAAAAACAAGTTGCTTTTGGGAAGTGCGTTTTTCAGGTCAGATAAAAGAGAAGAATGTTAATTTTCCATTGTATGTCATTTTGGGGATACATTACCACAAAGGGCGAGATAATATATAACTACATCAGAATCAGTGTCATTGAGTGGTGCTGATGCAAAAAGTAATTCATCGCTCAATTACCTCGCTGTATATTCCGAGAATGGGTTTTCGTCGCGTGGCAAATGAAGGAGGCCTGCTGTCTCTTCTCTTTTCGGAGAACCAACAATCTCGAGCACTAGACAAGGACAATTACACTCCGCTGCTCGTCCTGACGTCTGTCTCATGTTGAAATGGCATATCAAGGCGAGATAGTAATCATCTCATTTCTGACTCGCATAGGAGGTGTTTAATGGTGTAAGGTCAAGGTAAAGAGATAGATGGTTATTTCAGTTAATGCTTCCAGCCTGTACTTCAGAAGTATTCTGAGCTCAGTTTGTGTCACTCAACAAGATGAGAAATGGTTGATTGGCTTTGATCACCATGGAAACCAGCCCACACTTGTTCTCTGTGAGTCTTTGCAGATCCTGTTAGAAAAGCAGTGGCTTTTTTTTTTTTTTACATCCCGGCTGATAGATGGCGGCAGCTGCTAAAGTCCATCTGTTTGGTGCCACAAATACCACACCACAATGTCGGCAAATGCGCCCTTTTGAGATGTCAACCTCCCATCAGCGAACGCCTCTTTTGTGTGTGTTTCCATCATCGGCAGTGAGGCCTAGATAATTTTTTCGTACCCCCGTCAAGACTATTTTTGGTGCCGTGACTTCACATCAACAGTTCAACTGAGTCTAATAGCCGCTTGTCAGCTTGTCAGTCGATTAATGTTGCCTTGTTGCTGTTGTTTTGACCTGACATTTTGGAAAACTTTTCTTCGGGGGTTGTGTGAAAATGACTGTGTGTGCAAAGATGCCCATCACAGCTGTTACAACTTCTGCATCAAAAATCATTAAACACACACACACACACACACACACAGGAGGATAGTATCTGTCAGCTGAAAAGAAGATAATAAAAACACGAGAGTCCAACACACACTCTTAAGTTTCTGAAAGTTAATTATTTCAATAACAAAAACCTAAATAAATCAGTAATGTATACAGGTTTTTTTTTATATCACAGTTGTAATCATTACGTCTGTTTTGATGCAGTGTTGTGTAAACCTGAACTCTCCATTAGTGCTCCCCTGTGATTATACATTATTAAGGGTCACCACATACGGTTTCCCCACATACAAGCCCATCTGCAGATAACATCCCATCCATCCCACCCCCATATTGAACGCTTGTCATGCTTTCTATTCTCTTGTGGCACACATGTAGTCTACAATCATACGAGGGCAGATTTACTACTGCAAATTCTTAGTTTTCTTTTTTTTTAAAACAGGCTATGAAGATGCAATATTTAAATGTGTACATGTCCACAGTGATCACGTCTTTAGTGCATTTGTTATTTACCGTTGAAAACTGTCTTGTATGTGATTAGGTAATTGTGTTGTCTTCCCGTCAACCTTGAAAAAAAGTTTTTGACATCTTTTTTTTTTGTTGGTTTTTGCTTTTTCTAACGTTTTAAATTGTTACATTTTTCTTCTACACGTTTTCAGCGCTTATTTCTACGTCCCATATTTTCTAAAATAAAACAACAATTTAAAACGGGTCAATGTGACCCAAAGTCAACACAAGGGTTAACAGAGAAAAAGAAATGCCTCATGTTTGGCAAATCATGTAATGGTAATAAAAGTATATCCAGAAGTAGCATATTAATAATGCAATTACCTCATAAATTATGACATATTTCTCTGCCTTATAACAGTAGATTAGTTCCTTTTTTTTAACTACAAAAAGTAATGATATTGGTGGTATCGCCTACCCCCTACCTGCCGTGCCTAGTTACGGTTGCTAAGCAGTGATTGGACAATAACTCTTGGGGTGAGGGGTTTAGTAAACGGTCAATTAGAAATCATAAAAGTCAAGACGACTGTAGTCCTGCGCCTCATACAGACCCCATATCTTGGTTTGTGACAAATCTTTATTTATAGCTAAAGCTTACAAATGATGCGCAGCTCTGCAGAGAATAAGTGCATGGCCCATATTATCCCTGTCACCTCTAAGTGCACTGTAAGCTTTCCCCAGTAGAGTGTTTCTGCTTATCACGCTGCCAAGGAGCTGCTGCCACACGGCAGCTGCCTAATGATGTTGCCCGGGTCGTGATCATTTACTGAAGGGACCTGTCCCCTCAGGGGGGGTCAGGGTGACTTACAGTACCTGAGACAGAACTGTTCCTGGAGGAGGTGACATGTGCCTGAGCGCAGCTGCTGACGCCGCCACTCCCACCCATTTGCCACGAGCAATTTCCAACCTCCAACCTGTTTACCAAAAGAGCTTAAAAATCAGCTTTCATGGTCAAGGAAGACAACAGGGTTATCAACACATGAGTGTTTGCAGTGTGTGTGTGTGTGTGTGTGTGTGTGTGTGTGTGTGTGTGTGTGTGTGCGTGTGTGTGTGTCACAGCCTTCATAACCTGTGATTAATCTGATCCTTAGTCGCTTCACACAGATGTTCAGAGACATTACGTGACTGGCCTGCTGGGTCCGGAGCTTACTCCCAAACCCCCTAGTGACTGTAGCCAGCTGGGTTTAAATGATGGTACAATAACAGCACTTATGTACTCATACACACTTATATTGCACATACACACACACACACACACACACACACACACACACACACACTCACACTGCTGACATATGGCCTTTTGCTGCTCAGGAAACAAATTGTAGAAATGGAAGAGCTTGTGAGAACAGTGTCTCTGACTCCCTTTTAACCCCTAAAAACTGGATACCTCTGAAAATACTACTGGGGCATAAGGAGCTGAGTGCTATATTCTGTGAAGAAAGTGGGATTTAAGAGAGTTTTTTTCTTACAATAATCATTTCAGAGGCATGTCTAAAAGATTTTGAATCGGTTGAGTCATACTGTCAAATACAGTAGGCGATTAGATGGGTGATGCTATCCCACTTGTTAGCAAAATGATCAAAATGCATGCCCCTTGTTAACCTGCCATCCCAATTCTCCATCCCCTATTAGCAGAGAGGGTGTGGTGGCAGAGGGGTTGTTTAGTTGAATATGTTAGTCTAGTCTGCCTGACTCATTAATCCTTTATCTGACTTTGGTTTTTGCAATGTAGAATCTATGGCCCCGACCATGGCTCTGAAATAGTGGAGCTTTTTATTAATAAATCCATGAAAGTATCCATGGCGCTGAAGTAAGTGGATGGATTTGTAATTGCAACTTCTTTTTCCTGAGTCCCGTCTTTCTGTGTTTCGTCTTGGATTTACCGGTGTTTTGAGTTCATCAGGCTGATTGGACTCTTCCCAGGACTGTGGGTGTAGACTGGTCGACTGGCATGTTTCTGAGCCTCCTGTGAGCTCTGTTGCACCTGATAGGGCAGGGCAGATGACAGCTTTATCATTCTTATAGGTAGATGAAATTTGAAAGCTCGTAAAGCTCTGGCCCACCTTTAACCTGAGCAGAAGTCTAATCTAGCCTGGAAATCCAATGAGCAATGAGTAATGAAAATGGCCCAACTTGAGGGGCGGCACCAAGCATGCATTTGAAAATCTCACTGCACGCAATTGGATAACACTACGACCAATCACAACAATACATCGTGATGTATCCAGATCATACCCATACGCTTAGCTACCAGCGGAGCTAACTGGTAGATTAAACTCTTGCCGTATCTGGTCGGCAAAACAGCGTAAACGTCCTTCTTGCAAAGGAACGATTCGAGCGCCATCTTCCGTTCCTCTTTTAGATAAAATGCCAAGTCTCTCACTGTAGAAGCCAAAGCCGTTTCAAACAACTGGTGTTCATCCGTAGCCATCTTGCAATGTTTACTAATGACTTCGACGTCGCAGCGCTGTCATCATCTGTTTAGCTCGCCTCTGGCCCGCCTATATCAGATACACTGATGTGATTGGTGCAGCTCAGGCTACAAGAACATAGTTAATGAGCATCATTACTGAATGCCAGAGTGACTCGCTGAACAAATTCAAATTGTGCTCTCGCGAGAACTCTGGATTTCCAGGGTAGGTCTAATCAGCCAGAATAACTGAAATCACCTGTGTGGGTGTTCAAAAGCTTTGAGATGGCTGCAGACCATAATCTGGTCTCTCTCTTCACCATGCACCACCGCGGGGACCTTCCAGCGCTTCACTTTTTCATTTTATTTTGCCTTTCCCTTTTACACACACCTCATGATACACTCACCCATACACTTTTTGGACAGTTTGGATAAATGTAATTCTTTAAGTAGATGTGTGGGCTTGCTCTTTTGTTACAAGCAGGAGCCAACTTGTACCAAATGGGGGCCTGTCCCGAATCTGAACTCCTGCTTGTAACAGACCCCTTACGAGATAAAGAATATACCAGGGACCCCCTATTGAATTCGTCCCTTGGAATAATTTGATGTAGTCAATTTGTTACACTTCTATAAACTTAGTTATGTGAAAGAACAACACAAGAGAAATGTATTAGAAAGACATGTGTTAAGAATATTTGCAAAAATCCAAGAGTTATAGATTTGTTAGATTAGAAAGTAATGTAAAAAGCCTTTTGTAACAAAATAAAAATACAATTTCTTTCAGATCATGATGATTTAAATGAATAAATCTGAAAACTATTATCTCATTATGGTGGTCTTAAAATATTTATGTAGTGCTCTAATTAATATACATGTAGCTAAAAGGGTATATGCAACTTATGTTTTAGGTTTAATTAGAGTTTGGACCCATACTGGTGTATTAAATTATTCATTGCCCGTTTGGTGTCTGATATTATCCAATTAATATTATCCTATCGAGTGTAGCGCTTTAGCATCATTCTTCTTGTTGGTAGATGATATGTTCTGGTCTGATTCTGTGCTAAACATACACATAACACACTTGACCAAATATTCAAACGAAAAAGAAAATATGTAATCAAAACAACAAAAAACACACATGGGAGGTGGACATACTTGTAACCATAACACAATAGACCTCTGCTTATATTATCCTGTGTACAGAGAGAATTAAAAAAGAAAATTGAAGAAATAGTTCAGCATTTTGGGATAGATGCACATTTGCTTTCATGCAGACAGATAGATGCGAAGATCAGTAGCAGTCTAATGTCTACTGTTCCTATTTAGCAGTCTAAATAGGACGCTACAGCCAGGAGACGGATAGCTTAGCTTAGCTTTAGGACTGGAAACAGTTAGCCTGGCTCTATCCAAAGGTTATGGTTTTAGAGGGCCTTACTCTATGTGCCCGGACTCTTCCCCAGCCAGGAGCAGTGACCCCCCCCCCCACCACCACCACCACCATAAAACCACAACTTGTTGTCTTTATGTCTTTAACCTTTACCTGAACTTTTCTCTGTTTTAGTAGCAGCAGAAAATTGGAAACAGGAAAATTGCATTCAGCTGTCTTAGTAAATGTCTTCTTGTTTTCATTTAAAATTTCAAAAATCATTTTTAGATTCTTTTCATTTGTTCTTAAGTGTTAGCCCGTGCCACCAACAAGATATACTCAGTTGCATTTTTGTGTTTTTCCACTTGTCCTAATATTTTGCCCACAGTGAACAAATATTAAAGACACTTTTCAGCGAAGCCTAATTCAATGACAATGAATCAGTGCAACAACCAGAAGAAAAAAAACAACCTGTGTATTATTACAACCCAGAAGGTTTGTATCAGAGGTATTAACAGAGAGCCCAGAAGAGTCTGTTAGACTTGGCCCCTACAAACAGAAATAGGTCTCCAGCCTCATTAGTGCTTGTTTTAAAATGTCTTCCTGAGCCATCTACTATCAACAAGAATGCATTTTAAGAGATTAGTTTGCACCTTTGGGTCATTTTAAACCAAATAACTGATCATAATTATGTTTCCCTAATTATGATTATTTCATGATTACATTACAGAGCTCTCTTGCCACAGCAAACACAACACGGGTCTCCAGGCTATTGAGAGAGTGAGGTGACAGTGTCAACGAAAGCAATTAAAAAGCTATCAGAGGGTGCTGAAAAGAAAACATTTCCTATTAGATTGCAAAGTTAACTACTGGCCTGAGCCAAATGTGGCCACAGGAGCACTAAGACGTTATTACTCCCTGCAGGCGCTGTGCTGTTACTCCTCCATGGTGTTGGATGTTAAAATGGGCTCAGTAATGACCACTAAGAGCACTTTGCACCGCTGTTCCAAAGAATAGCACATCAGGAGCCGTTGTTTCTACTCGACTTGTCATTGTTCACATGAAGGGCATCTGGTAAATTTGAAACGCATTATTATTCTACAGTTTAGGGATGCAGGGTCGTCTGCAGTAAGGGGTAAAGGTGGGATTGTCTCTCCCTTTTTAACCAACCTAAGTCCATTCCAAATAACTAACGAACTATAAAGTTCTCGAAGTTTGTACTAATTACCTCCGCCAAGCAGGTTCTGTTTTTGGTTTGTTTGTTTAACCCTCTGAGGTCTAAGGGTAGCCTGGATGCCAGCCGAACTTAACCCCGCCCACAAAAATCGAGGTCGGGAAGTTCACATTCTGACTAGAATCTGAGTATGACCACGTCAGGCTAGTCTAAGGGCATTCTCACATATCTTCTTAAATTCACCTTTTAAGGTATTTGTATATAACTGATCTCCATGTGTTTCACATCAAAATGTTCACAATAAACTCAGCTTTCCATATAGGCTAGTGACGCCCACATTTTTTTCTAGAGCAATTTGTAAGGAGATAATTTGGCGCTAAAGCTGAAACGCTGATGTTGGCTTTTTTTAAATCCCTCAAATCTCTTTTGAAAACAAACCTTAAAGGGGAACTATGCAGTTTTTTTTGGGGGGGGAGGGGGGCTTAATTTACCTTAACTGAACAGCTTCGGAGTCATTAGAATGGTTATATGACTTTTTTCGAGTTGAATGGTGGTCGTCTCACTTCCCCTAGCACCTGTGAGCGGAGAAACCACCCTTGCAACTTTCGGCCGGTATCCATAGACATATATAAAATGGACCAATAGACCCCGTTGCTCTGTACGTAGACCAGTGAAGGATATTAGAAGCACTTTTCCGGTGATCTCTTGCTTTACAACATCTTGCCTCCAACTGACAGAGACAACGTAAATGTGACGTGAGCAACGTGTCTGAAAGTTGTAAGTCTAGCTGTGCCAAGAGAAATCTCAATCATTCCCAATCTTACAGAGATGGAGAGTGTAGGTATATGTAAGGAGATAACATAAGCACAGGCTAATTATTGATCACTAACATGCTAGTTAACATTAGTAATTAAACCTAAACAGCTGACGTAAGTCGAAACTGCCTGCGAGCTTCTCCTGTACTATACGGTAATTCCTCTACTGTGCGACAGTAAGTCGCGTGGTTATGACACAATCGTTAGCCTATTTTTATAAAAGCGTCTGCTAAGGAGCCATAACGTGAGGTACAAGGTAATGGAGCCTTTTATACATTGTCGTGTTTCTTTAGAAATAAACAATGGAGAAATAGAGTCTTTAAACGCTTCAGATGTAAAGTTATTCACTGTCAAGTGACGTAAAAAAAAAATGGCGGTCAGCGGAATGCTAACGGGAGGTGATGGTAGCCACAAAATGGCGCCATAGATGGCTCGAGTTCTGAAGCGAAGCTTACCCCCTTGTCGGTATCGCGTGATATCAGGTCTCGCCATGTAACAAATTGCTTCATGGCACTGCACACATACGGCCATTCAGGAACCGGCTAACAAGGTAGCGATGGAGTTTTTACACTATCGTCATGGCTGAGCTGGCAAAATAGAAGCAGAAAGCTAGGAACTCCTTGTCGGAGGAACAGAGGAAGAGGAAACGGCAGACTGACCGAGCAAGAAGTCAGACACAAGTAAACATAGGAGCTGCCAAATATAAATTCCGAAGCTGTAGGGGGATCTCTATAGAGAAACCTGCGAGAAAACACCGAAGAAATGGCCCAAACTGCATAGCACCCCTTTAACTTATGATGTGTTGTACGAATTGTTTCAGTGCTTGAAATGAGTTTACCAAAGTCTTAGGTTAGATATGGTAAAATAGTACAGTAATAATACAATAATACAGCGTAATTTAACTTTAACTTTATCACTATAACATTTCCTTTAACCACATGTGTAATAGTTATGCGTATTTATACTAAAAGAAAGAATTTTGTACAAACTATATGAGGCTTTGTCAGTATGATATTTCTAATGAAAACAAATGCTGTAATTAAGACTTCATCTGGGGCTGTCTTGCTCCAATAAAAACAACATCACTGTATTTGTGACAGATCACTCCCGGTTCCACTACTATGGGTAAAAAGGTAGTATAGCAGGATGAAAAGCTACCTAATTAGCACTGCCCAGTGCATAACTACGGTGGCCGACAGGGGCAAACGCACTGCAACTTAATGAAAAACACGCAAATAGACAAAACACAAGCAAATTAAGAAAGCATCGTCATGAATTTGACAACACATGCGCAGCATTTAGCAAACGCGCTGCAAATACACACAACACGACCAAATACACAAACGCGCCGGAAATACAGAAACGATGCAAAAAGAAAAGCACACAAACTTGGAAAACAGAAGCGATGCAAAAAGAAAAGCACACAATCCCCAAAAACAAATGAAACAAAAAAAACGTTGCATCCGGATTAGACAACAGAAGCTCTCCAGGCCTGTAGGGAGTAGTGCTAAGTGGAACAGCTTGATTTTTGACCCCATGGGGAGAAAGAGAGAGAGAGAGAGAGAGAGAGAGAGAGAGAGAGAGAGAGAAGACGGGGCACGTTCAATCTCAGAACGGTGTGCACCGTTGTGAAACGGTGTGCAACTGCTTTGAGCTCATAGACTGTAGATATGAAGTCTATGTTTGAGATATGTTTTCTCTCGTTTGGTGGGCGTGTCTCTAGTTTATTGGCTCAGGTCACAGGTGAAACTCAGTCAGCAGAGACGTGTCTGTAAACTCGTGGTGATAAAAAGGCAGAGCGCTCTCTTCCCGTGGAGTTGAAAATCAAGCCGTTCCACTCAGCCCTACTCCCTAGAGGCCTGGAGAATTTCCGTTGTGTAATCTGGATGCAGCGGGTTTTTTTTTTGTTGCATTTATTTTTCGGGTATTGTGTGTGCTTTTCTTTTTGCATCATTTGTGTATTTGCAGCGTGTTTGTGTATTTGGTTGTGTTGTGTGTATTTGCAGCGCGTTTGCTAAATGCTGTGCATGTGTTGTCAAATTTATGAAGATGTTTTCTTAACATTTGCTTGTGTTTTGTCTAGTTGCGTGTGTTTCATGAAGTTGCAGTGCGTTTGCCCCTGTCGGCCACCGTACGTAACTGACATTAATAACAACAACAATAGGGTGCATCTGTCAGGACAACCACAGTAGAAGGAACATGTTGTGGATAAACTAGATTCTCTGTCAAGTGAAGTAAGTAATTCCACTTAATTCCTGCATGATGTTTAACAGTATATTGCATGTATATAATGTATATCATGTCATTCTGATTTGTTAAGTCAATACCAGTTTAAGTGCTATTGAGGCCTATTGTCATTATGTGACTGTGAGTTGTGTGCATGTGATGTTTGTATTGCCATAACTGTATGCAGCCTATATTTCTATACAAAGTTTCAATAGGAATATCTCCAACTATAATATACTTACCCACAAACGAATGTTCAAACTCAAACTGAACTTGCTCAAAAGTTCCTCAGAACTGCTCCAAAATAAAGTGAATCCCAGATAAAAACAAACCCCACAATGTCATTGTCAAGCAGCAATTGCTTTTAAGGCAGTGACATGTGCTCTCTACGGGGACACAAGCAGCCTGGATGAGTGTGCGCAGAAGTTGTCAACCATCCAGATAAATCCTCTCAGAGCTCCATGCTGCTTATACCACCCAGAAGGATCTGGCCCGGAGGTTCGTCAAGGACAGCCAGAGGCAGATTCAAAACTGGCCCTCAGCCCTGTTTTTTCCCAAAGGTGGTTGTCTTCTGTGGCTTCACTTCTGTTCCTCTCTCTCTCTCTCTCTCTCTGTGTGTGTGATGTGCGTGCCCATTTGGTGTAGCTGCAAGTAGGGCAGAGATAGTCTGTCATGCGTTTCCGCCTATCTGGACTTGGTTTAAACAGAGCGGAAAGTGAAAGCACTGCTCAGAGTGGGCTGTGGGGGGGGGGAGGTATGGGACAGCCCACCTGGAGTTAATATAAAAAGTTTAACGCTCATGCGCAACATGAAGGGTCCTGCAGGATCACAGCCTGCCACAGCCACTTAGAGGCTACATTTGTCACGAGCAACGGCAGGCAGCGTTATCTGTTGGAGAGTACTTTGCTGCACCAGTTTGTATCAATCAGCTTGTCCTGACAGCAGCAAAAGACAGGAAGAAAAACAAATTCCAACCTTTCAAAAAAAGTGCACGTGATATCAGCAGTCATCAAAGATAGGTACAGTTTTCAATCTACTTTCTTATCAAGTGTTTCTTTCCCAAAAACGTATCTGTCTGTTAATTATTTTAATACCTAAAATACTTCAGAATCTGATGCAAAGATGGAAGCCTATTTGTTACTTGAAATGAAATGCCTAACATAGACTCATAACTCCATAGTAATCACATTTCCTGTGCAGTAATCTTTAGCAGTAATCGTAGTGTTTAAGTAGGTTTTTAAAGAGCAATAAAGCCTCACTTTTACATCTGTAACCATGTCTTGTGAGTGTTCTTGGAATCTGCGTTATAGCCTACTGATATGTAATGCATTTCTCAGACAAAGACACAAAACAAAATGCAGAGCCTGGCACTGCTTAGCTGCATGTCGTTATGTGTTATGTGAAATAAACCAGAATACAATTAAGATGACAAGCTTCCAAAATGATAAATGCTGATGCTCCTGCTCCATTGCTTTATCCATTTGTCTTTCTTTGTAAATTGTAAAATTAATTTTTTGCTTTGATATTCTCACCCCTCTCCATCAAATGCAACTAGAGGACACAGGGGCAATTCATACTGTTTAGTTTTACTCCTACATTGTATTTGGGTTGCGCTTTCACCACCCAGCTACGTCTGATAAAAAAAAAAAAAAAACAGCTGACTAAATTAAATACAATGCATACTACAATGCATGTTGTAATATTACAACATGCTGAAGTTTAGGCAGAACGCTTAAAGCCATTTTATTTCTATGCTTAAATCATATCAAATCCTTTCCCCTTCACTAAGCCCTTAGTTACTGTTGCTACATCTGTCAAGCATTCCCTTCGAGCTGAACACAGAACGCAGTTTACCATGACAACGGTGGTAGATTTAACCATGGATTTAACACTGAAAATGTGTAGTAATTTTTACACATTGGTCTTTGATTTCACACAGAAGTGAACAAAAGCTTTTTCCTACTGTTTATCCTGAACATACACATATTCTTACTACTCTTATAATGTTGCCACACTGCACATAGCTGTACATACTGTACATATCTGTCTATATGGTTCATACAGAATATCCATTTTTTTTTTTTTATTATTATATATTCTGCTCATACACTGCATATATCTATCCTATTCTTTCTACTATTATAATGCCACTGCTACTACATTGCACATATCTGTACATGCTGTTCATACACTGTTCATATTACATAGCCATATTCATTCTGCTCTCATGACACTGCAATATATTTCTTGTCCAGCCTCTGCACAACCTGTCTATAACTGAATATCACATTGCACTTTTCTACTTTTTTTTGCACTTCTGGTTGGACGCAAACTGCATTTCGTTGTCTTTGTACTTGTACTCTGCACAATGACAATAAAGTTGAATCTGATCTAATCTAATCTAATCTAATTAATCTTTTGTTGTGAAGCCGTGCTCTGTCATTGTCGGCTGAATGGACAAATGTTGCTCGCGTATTTTATCAGCTTTAATGCTAAAACTCAAATTCAAAACTCAAAATGAATGCACAGAGCCCGGGAGGTGTCACTGAGAGGGAAAACCTGGATTACTCAGTGACATGTGAACATAATTGGTAAGATTTATATCCAATGCATTACAGACTAAATTACAGAGCACAGTGAAAGAGGCTAAACTCAATAAGGCAACATGAAAGGTGGAACAGGGTGGCGTGCTGTGCCTGGTAACGGTTGCTCAATTCCCTAATTTAATTTTTAACTATGTTTTGCTGTTCTTGAACATATCTATGTTTATGTATAGGCCTACATTTGCCATGTTTTATAGTTTGACTGCAGTCAGTGTGGATGGTAAATAGAAGGGTGCAGAGAAACCTATAACAACAAATACAATTTATGACTTCCTAAAATGACTGTGGAACAAACACAATTTTAGACTTTGCTTTTAAGCAGGTATCAGAATGCACCTTAACTTCCTTATTCACATAGGTACAACCAACCTGAGCAACTGAGACTTCTTTGTGGTTTATAGTAGATGACATGTCCACTTTATACTGCTGTGGAAGCCCCCCCCCCCCATCTTGTAATACTTACACACATGCACACACAGACAGCTTCCTGCTACCCATGCGGAAACAAGCTTGTCATCTTTAATTTCAAAACTTCTTATCAACATTTTTATTTAAATTACCCCAAACCCACTCATGATGCACATGTGCAGATAGACAGATACACACCAGCTCTCCCTCTCTGTAATTCATCCCCCCCCCCCCTCTCTTTCTCTCTTACTTCTGTCAACGCAGTCTGACATCAGAATGAATCTGAAAAGTTGCTATTCTTTGCCAATTAGCATGCAGGAGAGACACCATCTTTTTTGCATGTGAATAAACAGCTATTAAAATTATCATCAGAATCTGTAAAAGGATGAAACACTAAACAGTCACACCGATTGCCACTTTCTAAACCCATTTTAAAGAGCAGATATTTGAATAACCCAGTGTTTTATTTTGTACCTCATGACAATAGGTACTTTAGGCAGCCGGGTGACGGACTGAACAGCGATAACCTTAAACTGGATGACCCGGGTTCAACTCCTCATGTTGGCAACTATCCGTCCTGCTGCTGAAGCACTGCATGTTGGAGCAAAACACCAGCTTCAGCATGTTGTACAGAATCACCATTTTCATCCTTCGTTAGCACGAGTGTGCTCTTACAGCCAGTGGTGGGGGAAGTATTCACATGTTTTATTCACACTATAAAAATAGTCTATTACAGATAAAATGTGTGCATTGAAAATGTTACTTATTATACTCATGCATCAATGTGGAAGCACAATTTTACTGTTGCAGTGGAGGTGGAGCGGATTTTTGACTGTTTTGGATAGGACTGCAACTAAATTATTTTTTTATTGTAGATTAATGTGCTGATTATTTTCTCCATTAATTGATTGATTGGCTTGTAAAAAAAAACGGTCAGAATAAAGTAACTAAAGCTCTCAAATAAATATAGTGGAGTAAAAAGTACAATATTTAAAGTAGTAAAGTAGCAGGAAAAGAAAATACTCAACCTTCAATTTGTACTTAAGTACAGTACTTAAGTAAATGTAGTTAGTTACATTCCAACACTGTTTATGGACAATTCTCTTTAAACATTTAGGATAACTGAAGAAAATAAAAAGCTTAACCTGTTATGATTTATATATAAGTATATATATATTAGGGGGCGCCTGGCTAGCTCACCTGGTAGAGCGTGTGCCCACATGCGGAGGCTCAGTCCTCGGCCCAGAGGCTGTGGGTTCGGTTCCGACCTGTGGCCCTTTGCTACATGTCATTCCCTCTCTCTCTCCCCTTTCAAGTCTAAGCTATCCTATCAACAAGGAAGGCTTAAAAATGCTACACACAAAAAAAGAAAAATATAGTTTATTAGATATGTATATATTCCCTTTTTACCTAAACTTGCTACTTCTACATTGCTATTTCTGAAGCTCATCAATAAATACCATGTGGACGTGATGCCCTGTAGTCAAATTCAAACCAATTCATCCTCATTACTCGCCAAAAACCAAACCAAGTTGAATGAATAGTGTGCACACACCAACCAGAGATTCTTCACTTAATCACAGCATTTAATAAATGCATTTACTGAATTGGAAAGCATCTATAAATAATTGATCAACAGTTATGAATAAACACAAGACTATTTTCTGAAGAAGATGCAGTGTGATTGCTGGGGCATGATGGTCTTTGCATGAAAAGCTGCAAATAGAGGAGCATCTGACACGGAATGAGCTGTAGGATTGGTGTTAATTCGGGTGAAAGAAAGGAAGAAAGAGTAAACAAAAATAAGTTGATGTGTGTAAGCAGTGAAAGGAGTTGAAGTGTCAGTTGAAATTGTAAGCAAAGAGTTTAAGTAACTACTGTATGTATAAATGTGGGGAACCTTGTTGTAAACGGGTATCCAAAACCTCTGGCGTCTGTTAACCAACCTGTTACCTGCAGCTTTACTTTGTTAAACTTCTGCCTCATTTCAACTGCATCGTTCGGCTGGACTCGACTCAACCTTAACTCACTTTTAGCACCAGGTGCTTTCCTGTGTTTTGTTTTTCCTCTGCAGATCAGTTTAGGGGATTCTTAGCTGATCACTGATAGACATCAACTTTAACGCGACACTCGCTGGATCCTTTCATCGGCAATGATGTCTGCACTTGTACACCGTAGTATACGATAATTGTGGTCGCTATTAATGGTAGCTTGGCTATTTGCATGTCTTGCAAGCGATGATTCTAGTGACGGATCTCTTTGACCAACCAGTGGTCTGAACTCAAGGTTTTAACTCGGCCTTCGCCTCAGCTCGCTAGGAACCTCGACCGAGGTGGACTCGGTACCAGGTAACAGGTACTATCCACAACTTTTGCTGATGGAAAATCAAAAAACAGTAAGTCGAGTTGAGTAGAGCCGTGCCGTACCATGCAGTGGAAATGCAGCATTTGTCTGGTTGCTGTTTGGCGCTGACAGATAGTGTAGAACTTTTTGGCTGAAATCAGCTGCCTGCTGCAGCCACAAACGATGATGGCTTGAGACTAAACCACAGCAATGAAGTTGTACACTGGAAAACCAAAACAATCAGCTGCAAGATGCTAAAATGCTAAAAGCTGAGATGAACTGCAGCGTCAGGGGATATATATGCAGGGTGCAATTTGCCTGGTGGGATGCGTGGGATTTCCACCTTTCTGGTCTACATATCCCTGCCTAGAAGTATTTTAAACTAAGTAAAGCTCTGTAACGTGAATAGTGTCATAGAACGATAAAATCCGAGTGGCAGTTGCTGGTTTTATTTCGCCGCTACAGAGCTCCGTGACGCCGGCTACCAGCGGCAGTTGTTTAGCTGTGACTTTTTCATAGGTGACTGTGAGCCGGGTACAGGCACCGCCAGATGACGCTCCTTTCAGGGGCCATGGTAGTTGAGTTTAGCCAGAAAAAGTGAGCGTCATGCGGCAATGACAGTTAAGTTCAGGCACTTAAACGACTCGTTAAATTTAGGAAAAAGATCGTATTTGGATTTAAAAACTCCAGAGGAAGTAACGAGCGTTTCCTGGGTATTGTGAACTCCGCTCTCCGGCCTGAAAGCGCTGTGTTTTATGTTGACACCACATTGTGTGAGAATATTTTCCATTGGATATTGAAGTGAATAAGTGTTTTGGCATGGCCGGCCGACTGGCACTACTGTATGTGCATGATATTGGAAGGGGGATTTAATTCTTGCATGTTTTGTTGTGCATGATCAAAAAACATCCCCTCTCCCCCCCTCTGCTTTCTTCACAAATCGCACCCTGTATATACAGTATGTGTGGGTTGATCACTACAAGTGACTCCTTTATGATGGGAATTGTTGGCTTGTACATATTTTCAACTGAAGCTTAGTGAGTTTTCTGAGTGAAGTGGACATTTTTCAAATTTTCTCTGCACGGCTCCCGAGCTGGGAAACTGCTCCTCATATATCAGACGACAAAGACAAACAGCTGGTGATGCTTTTGTCTGGTTTTAGACATCGACTCGTCAAAAAACTGAGGAAGTGTTGATGATGGAAAGACTTGAAGCAGCAGCCCTGGTAAACTGCCCGGCTTTCCGTCAAACAAAGTCCCCTCCAATATGTCTGCTGCTCTGAATTTTGAAATTCAGACATCAGTATGCCTGTGGGACACAAACACGATGATGACTGCAGTGTCAAACACTAGAGTGTCGGGTCTGTGGTCTCAGCCAGTGATAATGAAGTGTTATTAGCTCGGCTAACATGCGCTCTCTAACCGCCGACATAAGCCGCTCTCTAACTGAAATCCTTAACAGCACATGATCAGAAGGCCTCCATTTTGGCATGTCATGTGAATAATGACTCATTGGCAACATTCATGACACTTCTGTGATCATAGCAGGATACTGCACTCTCCCTCCCTCTCAGTTCTTACGGGAGATTGCTATAGTGTGACTTCTGTATCCACTTCACTAATGTTGGATTGTGGGATTCAGCGTGAATTACATTAGCGCCACCGCACATTCTGTGGCATTATTCACCGGCCCAAATGAATCTATGAGCTGTGAAATCATTCAAGGGGTGTAATGATAAGCTATCACAGGTCTGTTCCAGCTTTTGTAGCAATAAAACACACTGATAGAGTTAACACAGTGAATATGCTGACAGTTTGAAATCTAAAAAGCTGCAATAGCAGAGTTAGGATGCTTTGCACTTCTTTTTCTCCTCCTCATTCATATTATTATATCATATTATATATATTTCTTCGAAGCCAGTGGACACTTTTATTAAACCCCAAAAGCACCCAAAGGATGCCCATGTCTGTAATGAATAACGGATATTTAATTTTACATTATGCTGACAACTTTCTATATTTATTTGGCACAATAATGGCATGTGGGCAGCTATTGGGAAAGTGTTCACAAAGCAATTATGCTTTTAAATCATTTTCATTCACAGATTATTACCAGAAAGTTGCAGCAACTCATTACAAAATAAGCAGCTTTGGAAGTTGTAGGGGTTGACTGATACTGCAGATGAATCTGAGATAGAAAGGGGGTTGAAATGTAACAAAATCCATTCATGGAAGTACTGAAGAACTGGAACTTTACTTGAGTATTTTAAACGTTATAAATGTTGCCACAAACATAATGTAAGAACACTTAGTTGTATTTACATTCCAGTTATTAGCCTCAATGCAAAACTGTATCCCTGACACTAAATTGCACCCAAGGCGATTGTAGTCCTGTATGGCAGAGCTGGATTCAAAGATAGAAGACAAGACATACAATGTACGAGACGAAGAAAAGGGAAACATACGTTTAAAAGTACAGCCAATTGCATACTTCATAACAATGATATGAAAAACATCAGGGAACTGCTGTCACACCAAAAAAAGGAGTTTATCAAACTAAAATAAAACAATCAGGAGGTTTGTGTGTAAAACTGCATAATATAGGCTGTCCGTTTCTGTTTAAAATTACAAAAGTGGTTTAAAATGCATGTTTTTTTTGGGTATAGACAGTGTCTAATTCTGTTTTTTGTTTTACAATGGTCCACAGATATATCAGTCATATACTAGATAAGGTAAGCTAGAACTTTATTTATCTTAAGGGAAATTGTTCCATCCATCCATCCATCCATCCATCCATCCATCCATCCATCCATCCATTAGCTATACCTTCTTATATAGACAATGCCAAGATATACAAGGTAAACGGTAAGGATCATAAGTTGGTCATATCTCAAGTTGCTTCTTGGTTAGTTGCTGGCATACCTGGAGTTAAAAAAAAAAAAGTTATATAACATATAATATAATATAATGTTTATAATGATATAAACTGCCACCAACCAAATACAATCAACACCCAAAACTCAAAGCTACAAAACAATGTGTCTATCCTTATATTGAACAACATAAGTATTTTTCCAATAATGTCACCTCACAGTATGATTTCCCTATGGGTGCTTAGGAGCTGAGGCACCTTTATCTTTAATTACAAGTTTTGAGCAGTGCAATCCCTGACAGAGATTGCTTTACAGTGAAACATTTGTCAACACTGAGTCAGATTTAATTAGAATGAAAAGATGGTTAAACAGGGTCAAAATTGCAAATGGTCCCAATTTGGATGCCAGAGCTTCTCTCTGTGACTTATGTGACTGATACCCCAGGTGATTCATAAGCCTGTTGCCGAGCTCTGTATCGCCTACCCATCATTCTTTTCACATGTCCCTCCCTCTTCTCCTCCCCCTTCCCTCCCCCGTGCTTTATAGGTGGCTCATTGCTGTCACCACACACTGTCTGTGGGGGAAACTGACTGCCACGCAGGTCTCTGGTATCTCAGCGCCCATCTGTCATCAGCAGTCCAGCTCGGTTCCACACACTGTGTCCAGGGAACATCAGGCGTGGGCTGGCAGCCCCGCCTGGTGCCTTGATGACTTCAGTGTACGCTCGCAGTTACAGAACATTGGATTTGTGTCAAGTCCGGCAGCAGGTTTTAGCAGATATCAGCTGTAATCTTTGTGTGTCCGTGTGGAGTCACTGTTTGTGGGTTTTTTCAGCCTCAGCAGTTATCATGTACTGCATGATAGGATGTGACTGCAGGCCTCCATTCACATGACATAAATATGATGGATGCATGACACGATGACTACTGTACAGTATATAGACAGTACTTTTAGGAATTATTAGGGATGTTAATTATTTAAATGTAGCTAATCCTGGCAACATTATTTTTCTTATTGCTGTACATCAAAGTCTTGACATCAAAAAATTGACATTTAGCCTATTCTAAAAAAGGAGCAGATCATCAGAGTTGTCCCTCATGTATATATTACATTTAGCTGTGGTTAAAGGTAACTTAAAAACAATTTATAATGTACTTTACCTAATTTTCCAATTTTGTCTGCTTTATACTCAAGATTATTTCTTTTGGGCTTTTCCACCTCTAATTTTTGACAGGACAGCTAGGTGAGAAAGGGAAGAGAGAGAGCGGGAAGACATGCAGGAAACTTGTCACAAGTCGGATTTGAACCCTGGACCTCTGCGTCAAGGCACAAACCTCTCAGTACACGTGCACCTGCCCCACCACTGAACCAACCCGGCCTCACTTTATACTTATTTAAGTATTGCACTTTTGCCCCACTATATTTATTTGGTAGTATATGGTTATATGATCAGCTTAGGGCGGCTGTGGCTCAGTGGTAGAGAGGTCGCCTGCCAATCGGAAGGCTGGTGGTTAGATCCCTGGCCCTATGGTCCCATGTCAAAGTGTCCTTGGGCAAGACACTGAACCCAGAGTTATACATTGGAGTGTGAATGTTTATCTGATGAGCAGGTGGCACCTTGTACTGCAGCCTCAGCCACAGTGTATGAATGTGTGTGAATGGTTCCTGTACTATGTAAAAGCGTTTTGAGTAGTCATTAAGACTAGAAAAGCTCTATATAAAAACAGTCTGTGCTTATAAAATACATTATAATTATACCCAACAATATACAAATTGCATTAAAAATTAAAATTTGCTCTATTATACCAGGTATAACTTTAAAAAAGGCTATTTACGTACATTTCATACATAATTAGAATAATCCAATAATCTACCCATATACCATATTAAGTACATTTTGCAAATATATTGCAATATTTATGTACTTCAAAGCTAAATTTGTAATTAGACTTGTAATTAAGTATTTTTGGAGAGGATAATGGGGCAAGTGCTGCCACCTGCTGGAAGCAGGAAAAAGTGTGGTTGTAATGCTAGGCTACTGAGTAACTTAGAAAGGTATATCATTTTTGGTAAATGCATGACATAAAACATCCTCGGTTGCTGCTGCTATTTATCATTATTTACAATTAAAAATCAGTGCCTACATGTGCCTTCAGTGTGGGAAAACCATAGATATAGAACAATATATCTATGGGAAAACAACAATGCGCATGCTCAAAGCTGATTGCCTGTCAGCTGCAATCTGATTGGCTGTTTGCCAGTGTTGTCGTTGTTTGCTGGTAGACCGCTTTTCCTTTCAAAGATGATAGTAACTGTGGTCACCATGAACGATCTGGCACACATTTGAAAGTCTGTCTTTTTCTAGAAAAGTAAAAGATTAAACATCTCGGTGCCCACCAGCCGCGGGATATTGTTATAAACCAAACCTCTGATAAAAATGATCAGATTGAACGTGAAGTGGTTCTCCAGGTCAAAACGGTTAACTGCTAGCTAGCTAGCTTGTCAGAGAAGACGCTTCTTATTTTGCTTCCCGTGTGTGTTATTTGGAGAGGATGGTATCTGGTTAAGAATATAGGCTTTTAGGACCTCAAGCATCTTTCTGAGATAATTAAAAAAAAACAAAAGCAGCAGGATAACGCCGTAAAGTTGGACTTGCTCGGCAGAACATTCTTGGCTAACGTTAACGCTAGCTACCCAAGCTGACAGCGCTTAAACTGGGGATTGAGCAGTTTAACAGCACGCTGAGGAGAACAGGTATGTACCCAGTTGGATTTATTACCTTGTGATGATAATATGTATGGAAATGTGAAATAGCGCATTATGTCAAATTATAAAATGTTATGGTTATTTGCATCTGTCCAAAGTTGTTGTTGCCCCACCATTTTTTTTCATTAAGCATAAACGTAACTACTTTTCATACTTACATTTTCTGACAATGTTTGTGTACTTTAAAGCATATTTTGGATCTGAATGCCTTCTTTACCACTGATATTTAGGATATTTACTACTATGTACAGTAGGTTTCTCAATTATTATATCACTAGCTGTGCTTGGGGACCTGGGGATAGCAACAGCCTAAATATTATTTATGATATTTAAAAACATTTTTTATCACCTGGATACTTCCATGAGTTTTCCTAATTGTATAGCTTACGTCTAAAAAGTTGTTAAATACAAGTATTATCATATGCTCTGTATCTGTGATCAGTGTTGATAGTACTTTTTTAATTTGTTTGTGCATAGTCCATATTACATAAAAAAAAGTATTTCCTTAGTTGGTGTATTAACAATACTTTATGGGCATTTATTTTGTCAGCTTCATCACAGCTGAGTTTGTGGCAAAGGGAAGGGTTACCAGTTTGAAAAACTTGTGTATGTATTAGTAAGGTCAGGGAAAAAGAAAGGAAGTTGGTTGATTTTGTAATTGTTGTGTACTTTTGCACATACAGTGATGAGGTCTGTGGGAAATGTACAGCCAATGTCAACTAAATGCAAGGGTTAATGAGAAAGTAAGTCTTAAGCCACTGAGTGTCATGCTTCTGTACGGAGTAAATTAACCTCAAAGACACATTTTAGGACCGTCTCAGTTTATGGTAAGACATAGTGTGTATCCCTGTTTCGCTACAGTAAGTGCTGAGCGTGTGATTCTATCAAAGTCCCACTTCCAGTGGTTTCAGCCTTTTTAAATCACTCGCTAACCCAGATTTGGTCTCCACTGAATTCCAACCCAGATCTGGTGTCTCGGCTAGCCACAGCACAGAACGCTGAGTGGGTGATTTATCAGTTCTTGAAGTGGCGGGAATCTAAATGATTCATTGCTCAACTCATTTTCATTTTTTTTTTTTTTGATTAATGTCCCTGCTTGTGTCACTGTCACTGCTGCTGTCTCGGTTGCTGACTCTTCTACTCTCTTTTCCTCTCTTTTTGTCCCTTTTGCTTTATGTCTCTTTCCCTTCAGAGGTCATGACAGGGAGGTGTCATTTAAGGTTTGATGGGTAATCCTAATGTATGCCAACGTTCTGGAAAGCCTCATGTGATCTCTAGGAGCACTTACGACTGATCAGAAGCTGGAGGTATGTGACGTTTACGCCTTCACATTACTGACACACGTCAGTCCTAGCATGTATTCATGGTGGCATGAACGTGAACATGCACTCACACAAACACACATGCACAGGATCGTGTCAAACTGATTTAATGCACTGGCCGAAGCTTTGCAAATGCAAGTTATTGCTTATTCACTCTTCCGTAAAGAATAAAGAATGTGCCCGATGAATAAAACATTTGAGAATAAACACAAATATTGATTTAAATATAACTCTATGAATACGCTATAGATTTCTTTTGAGATTTTGTCACCTTCCTTTCCCTTTAACCATTATTCCGTAATCACTGACGTTGGCATATTTCTCAATCTCTTTTTTTTTCATTTCACCCGTTTGCTATCTGCAAAAAAATGGATTGGGCTATTACCATCATGCATTCAGGAAACGCAGACTGGGGATATAAATTGGTCAAATGCAAACAAGTGGAATCCGCTGATCCTAAATGTGAGTCACTAAGTCGAGAATTTTGGGCCTTGAAATGTCTGACAGCTTAAATCACTGTCACTCTGGGCAATGGTGCAGAGAGAAACCGGAAGGGAGGGAGATGGAAAGAGAAGGAAACCGAGAAAGAAATAATGAGTTTTTCTGTTGTAGTCTATCTGTAGGGCCACAAAGGCCACAGTAAATATGAACAGCATTTAAATGTAAGCCTGTCATCTGTGGCTCTATGCCAGATGACCACATTTTGGCTTCATGCCTTTTTCATGAGCCCCCAGTTGATAGAAATTCATAATCCTGATCTGCATTCTCTGATCAAAAGCTCTCCTGAAATGTGCAAACAGATTGTCACCCTGTCTGGAACAGAGATGTTTCACTTTTAAAGAGTGCGGGTAAAACCACTGCGGGACACAGGCCCTTTTTCTGGTATGAAAATGATACTTGAAAGGCGAGATAAAATATTCACCAGAGAGAAATATGGGGAGATAGCGCATAGCCTTGAGCAAGCTGGGCTCCTGCTGCGAGGTGCAGGGCGAGAGAGAGAGAGAGAGAGAGAGAGAGAGAGAGAGAGAGAGAGAGAGAGAGAGAGAGAGAGAGAGAGAGAGAGAGAGAGAGAGAGAGAGAGAGAGAGAGAGAGAGAGAGAGAGAGAGAGAGAGAGAGATGGGGAGAAATTCGGAATAATGGAAAATGAGAGAGAATGTAAAAAGAGAGTTATAGAAGAGCAGATAAAGAAAGAATGACCAGTAGGTACTTAACACCTCAAAACTGTAAATCGGACTCGGTGCCTATTAAATTTTACTTTGTCTGGAAAGGTCACATCTGCTCAAAAAATGGTTTTAAAGCTCAGAAAAAGAGTCTTAACACATCCCTAAACCAATTTATATTTGGCTAAACTGCAAAGTCGAGCAATTTTCTCCTAAATGCAGCAAAACTACAAGAAAAAAAAATGACACTAATTTTCCGTCTGAAATTTGTCCCCACACTCCTCAAGAGTGTCAGAGACAGATACTTTCAAGAGATCATTAGATCACGGGAGAAAAGCATGATTTATCGATTCAGGACATAAAATTCTAGGTCGCCATTGATTAGCAGACAAGGGCTTTTTGCTTTCCTCTCTGTCATTGCAAGACCCGGGCTTTATTTTTAGGCGAGGGCTGATCGATAGGAGGCTGCTTTGTGCGAGGCTCTGTGGCGTTGCGCCTCCCTGTGGAGCCTGTGTAGGTCAGACCAAAGCACTCTGAAAGGTTGAACCATTGATGGGAATCAATGGATGGGAAATGTCAACTAACATGGCTTTTTACCACAACTGAGGACACTTTCTATATTGTTTCAACTGCTATCCAAACTTTTTATATTTTTCATCTCTTAACTCCTGCTGGATATAAATCTAGGACAGCTGGCTTAAGGAATACAAATAGTTGTGACATTTTCAACCCATGTTGATAAGAGTGTTTTGTTGGTTTGTTTGTGTCAGCTGGCACTTTTGATTGCCTTATCCGGCTTCGCAGGTTTCGGTTTTTGCGAATATGTGCTAATTCTCTTTCCCTTAATTACTCTGAACAAAAGCCTCTTGTGGATAGCTGTTGTAAATTAGCTTTTCGCTACAAACACTAAACACAGTTCACCTGGTCCTCGTCCATACGTAAATGTATCTTACAATTCTAATGCTACTGTGATGTCTGTATCAAATACACTAAACTAAACTAACATCACAATTATTTTGCAAATTCATGGGACGTTGTTTATGAATAATTTAGTTTTGCGGATTCACTGGCATAGTGTCAGGGGGATAAGGGGGGTTGCGAGGGATGGGGTTGCACCTGGGCCCGGGGGCAGCAGTTTCTGAACTTAAATGCACAACAATTCAGTAAAATTGAGTCCTCGTCCATACGTAAATGTATCTTACAATTCTAATGCTACTGTGATGTCTGTATCAAATACACTAAACTAAACTAACATCACAATTATTTTGCAAATTCATGGGACGTTGTTTATGAATAATTTAGTTTTGCGCATTCACTGGCATAGTGTCAGGGGGATAAGGGGGGTTGCGAGGGATGGGGTTGCACCTGGGCCCGGGGGCAGCAGTTTCTGAACTTAAATGCACAACAATTCAGTAAAATTGAGTATGACATCATTATGAATCATGGTTGGGATTAGCATGTTTGTAGCTCAGCAAAGGTAAAGAGGGTTGCATCTGCCTTGATCACTGATTTATTGCACCACCTGGCAAGTGACCCAAATCAAACACGCCCACAATGTAGCATGAGCAAGAGATGCATGCTGGGTCTAGCTAAGCTAATATGCTCATAGTGGATCCTCTGGTGGTAACTTCTACATTTGCTTAGTAATTTGTAGCTTCAGTGAGGTGTGATTGTTGTAACTCACTGTACAGAGGAGGATGTCAACAACCACGGTTGCCTAGAAATTGTGTGTGTGTGTGTGTTACACAGCATGTGGTGTCCATAGCTCTTTTGTGTATTGTTGGGTAATTTTTGTGACCAGCAACAAAGGTCCCAGGCCAGAACGGAACCCGAGGCGTTGCAGTTATATGGCATGCGCTTTAACCACTTGGCTACCAAGGCGCTTCATAACGGTACATTTTAATTGACCTACTTTTTATTTTATCTGAGCGTACACCAGTACTTTTACTTTTACTTGAGTAAAATGTCTTTAAAGTTACGATACTTTTACTAGTACTCTTTCCATCCTTGCATGTAACGCATATCAGTCAATTTATGTTTGAAATACAAGTTATAATAATAATAATAATAATAATAATACATATGAGTATTTGTAGAACTAAACTTCATCATATATTCATGTGTATGTGGCCAGAACTATTCTGGCACCAGATTCAGTGTATTCAGATTTGTTATCTACTCTTGTAATTCCCCTAATGATCTATGTGCTGTGATGAGTAACAAATCTGACCAACGCGGTCATGAAATGTTAAAGCACAACATGTTTCACAATTAAACAAATGTTGTGAACAAAGGTGACCTGACGGAGCAATTATCGCTCCACGCTGTTTAAAGCTTCGCTCTCTTGCTCTCTCATTTCTATGTGAGAGTCCACTTATGGAGCGTACATCCACCCACTTATGTTAGCCGCTTGAACTGCTCGATGATTCAGCAGAGTTACACAGTGAAATCACAATCTGTTTTTTGAGAGGCACTCGAAGATCCTTAATTCATTCTGAAATTGGCCCTTATGCATGTGGCTGTTTTTTTTTTTTTTTTTTTAACATTGAGCTGTGACAAATCTTTTGCTTATGGTTTCAAACTGTGTTTAAAGCCGGATATTTGTTTTGTGCAAAATACTCTGGACAGCAAATGATGCAAGTATCAGGAAAATCTGTATCAATCGTATTTATTCCAAGGTTGCTTCATATAAAGGCTTTCATATTCTGCCTGAAACTGTCAGTAGAAATGAACTGATGAGGTTTTCATATTTAATGCATTATTGATTATTGAGGACAACATCACTTACAAACAACCATGAGGAGACTCATGATGCTGGAATGTTAAGCTAATGTTGTGGAGCGTGTTTTTTTTAATTTATTTTTTATTACAGCATGTAAGAGAGGACCATTAACCCAATTAGGACATAAGAAAAAAACCACGTTTGTTTATTCTTATTTTCTCTGAGACATTTCTCTTAGCTTTTCCTCCTTACTTACTCTTTTTACTCAAACCGAGCGGCTTTTAAGGTCCCGTAATTGCAGTTTTGTGTATCTTATAAAAGTAAAGTGTTGTTATTTTTTCTCTCCAACTAGCCTATGTTCTGACCAAAATGTTAAATTATCAACATTCCAATCATTCACGTTGGTGTACGGTGCGTATACTGTAAACTGATAATTACACCCATGCCAACGTTGTTTCACTGTTGCAGCTTTCTCCACCACCCCAACCTCCTCCTGTAGTCTATGTATTGGTGATTCAGCTAAGCTTTTTATTTTCAGGTATGTTTTCCGGGGATTAACTCTATCACAGAATCCTAGGATTTTTTGAGAGCTCCCTCAAACAGGAGAGCCTTTTCTGCCAAATCTGACTGTATAAACATTTGCTAAAAATGGTCAATCACTAGACTGGGTAAACCCCGCCCAATCTGCCGGCGATTTGATTTTGCCCTGCAGCTCAGGCTGGAAACCTGTACGTTTAGCTATCCTGCTTCCGTTCACAATTTTGCGGGAACCAATCACAAACTGGCTTATCCACCTGCCGCGCTATTGGTGGGTTGAACACGATGGCGATAGAGAAGCGACCAAGCAGCTTCTTGTTTACATTAGGGCTGCTCCCTCTTAGTCGATCAGTCGACTAATCGGTCGTTTTGGTCTTAGTCAGCCCTAGTTTACATTCAACAAGCCGGCCACCGAAACGCAGCATTCCATGGCAGCATGGCAGCAACCCGTTGATGCCGCTGTCGCTGCTACGTCCCCCGGATCATTGGTCTGATTTGTTGAAGGACTACCCAATTGCGTACAGAGTCATTTGAACTGTGCCCGTTGATCACGCCTCTTGTGCAGAGAAAATACAGAGCAGACTCCCCAGACTAATGTTCAATCTTAAAAGATTGAGCTTGGTTTGGTGATAGCCAGACTAGTCAATCACAGTACTTGGTGTAATTCTCACTCATCACTGTTAGGCCTTGTCTCTCTGGGGCACACACAAAGTGTTTGAATTAGGTTGAACATGCAAACGCGCCACATCGTCGCTTTCTGTCTGACCACAAAGTATGTATTACACGGTGTTAAAGGTCTCATGACATGGTGCTCTTTGGATGCTTTTATATAGACCTTAGTGGTCCCCTAATACTGTATCTGAAGTCTCTTTCCCGAAATTCAGCCTTGGTGCAGAATTACAGCCGCTAGAGCCAGTCCCACAATGAGCTTTCCTTAGGATGTGCCATTTCTGTGTCTGTAGCTATTGAGGAGGAGAGAGGGTGGGGGGGGGGGTGTGGCCTTGACCAACTGCCACTTTGCTCGTTTGAAAGCCATGATGTCTCTCTCTCATGAGTGGGCCAAATTCTCTGGGCGGGCAAAGTAGAGAAAGGGGAGGTAACCTTGCTCCTTATGACCTCATAAGGAGAAGATTCCAGATCGGCCCATCTGAGCTTTCATTTTCTCAAAAGCAGAGCAATTGAGCCCTAGGCATCCTGGGCTCGGTTTACATCTATCACCATTTCTAGCCACTGGGGGACCATAGGCAGGCTGGGGGAATGCATATTAATGTTAAAAAACCTCATAAAGTGAAATTTTCATGCCATGAATGACAGCGAAGAGTGAAGAAGGCAATACAGGGTTTCCTTTAGGATTTTTTTTTAGCAGTGGGGGCAGGTCCGAACACCTGCACATGCAATTTAGCTAGCAGGTGAAGAATACAAACAACGGAAATCACCAGTTAACTTAATTTAAATTTGCAAGACCAGGCTTAAATGAACAGACAACGTAAGTTATACGCTTTTACAGTTTTAAAGGATGTACACACACAATCTCAACTGGCTTATCATCCAGACAGCGCCTCTTTTTCCTTTCTCCCTTTTTCTGCGTGTATCCACGCTATTCTCCGACATACACTCTAACAATGCAGCCCTATTTCTGATATCGTGGGGGGGGCAGAAATGTTGCCGTGGGGGGCCGCGACGGTCAAATCAACATAGAGGAAAGACTGCAATATATGAAATCTGCTGTAGTATTTGTACAGTGGTTTACAGAATCAGTGGCTCAGGTGCTGGTTTGAGAGAGATAACAGCTGATTATAGCACCATCTACGGTCTAAGCCTGTCAGCCCAGAGTCACCCAGACAGTCTCATCAGGGCTGGTGTCAGCAGGGCCGTGGTGCATGCAGGGTAGCAGCCGGCTGGTCAGGCTGGGGCAGCCGGTTCTCTGACTTACAGCTGAGAACATTGATCCCTGCTACCAAGCCTCCCCGTGCTAATTAGTGGCATTCCTAGGAGCACCGTAGGGCCCAGGGATCCTGCTCCAATTGGACGGCAGAGCTAGTCAGCGGGCTGAGGAGAAATGATAACATACCCAGTTTTCGAGGCCAAGGAGCACACACAAGGGCCAGGCGGATTAGAGCAAAGAACAGTTTTGTTTTGCCAGAAAAGTGAGTTTAACAATCTCGCGGCCAGCTGGTCAACTGTAGTGTACATTAGAGGCTGAATTTTCGGTTTCGGTGCCTGAGGACACGATGACGACAGCATTCAGGCAGCAATGGAAATAATAACAAGCAAGTTTAGAGCGAGCTGGAAAAGAAAAAACAATAGCTTTTTACAGTTATTTCTTTCTGCGCTTGGAAAGTATTTACCTTCCCATGTTTATTGCACTGTGTCACATTCACAGCAAACACAGTGCTTGAAATGTCGGCTATTTCCAGGCTTGCATAATGCGAGAGGAAGATTTCCCCATGTGCTTGTCTGCTAATAGACCTACAGCATGGAGGCAGAATTTGATACACGCACCTCAGGCAGATGAAATGTGAGATCTCTGTTGGTTTTTTTGTGTATTCATGCACACATTTATATATTTTCCAGAAGGGAAACGTTATCTGCAGAAAGGGCAGTTTTACAGTTTGCTGGTGCATAAGGTTATGCATAAAGGAGAAGACTCCCACGTTTCTCTCACTGTCCAAGTGCTGCAGATTCACTGGTAATTTGAACAAATGGCTGTCTTGTCCTTTGATCCGGGATGATCAGTGATTAGTAGAGATGAGAATCTTCACTGATCTCCTGATTCGATTACAATTATCATGTCAGTGATTCAATTCGATTCTATATCTCGATGCATCACGATGCGTCAAATACATTTTTCTATTAAAGCCATGTAGGATATTTAATTCATAGCTTTTCAAACTTCAAAAACTAAACATTCTGCAGTGCTCTAATACTAAATAAATTGGATACATAAAACTACAGCACTGAGCACATGGCACTTCCTGAATGTGCAAAACATAACAGAATATGTAAACAGAAATGTTGTTAGGCCTACATTAAATTGTAAACAGAAATAATAGATTATGAGCCTGCCGATTATCAACGCATTATTCGATGCATCGATTATTTGATTAAATTCAACACCGATTAGTAAGAAGACCACCGTAATGGAGAGAAGTCACGCAATCTTATTCTCAGTCTCTAATTGATGGTATGTAAACAAATGTCTGTATTAAACCTTAAAGTTACAGAGACCCCCAATTACTTGAAGCCAATAAAAAGACCTTAGTGACAGTTAAATATGTGATACTTAATACAAAATTACAGCTTTAATGACCAGATAAGATGTACTGTAGCTGAAAATGTCATTTCTAAATAAAAAATGGCAGCGCTGTTGTGGTAGACTTATGCATTATGCATTTATTTCAGACAACCAACGCAATTCAAACTTTTGTGTTTTGTTCGGGGATAAACACTTGAAATGGCTCCTTGTGTAGAAAATATACTTGAGGGGAAAAAGTTTTGTTTTGCATCTCAGGTGTGTGTGATCACAAAGTGTCACTAATGCGGCATTCACTAAGCACATTAAAAAGGGGGCTTCATTTGATCCCAAAAGCACCACGGTGCTCCCTCAGTACCAGCCCAAAAAATACTGCAGCGAACAAGCAGCAAAACAGCACTCCTGTTCCGCTACTTTTCTCACAAACAAACGTCTGACATTTGCCGTCTTTCACATTGAACATTTCACCTTGTACTGCTGTCAAAGAGTACCTTTTGACTTTCACAGGTAATTCTTGTTTGAGGGCACCTGAAAGGATGATATGAGGAAGAAGGCTTCCAAAAATATCCTGCTTATTTATATCGTATGTTCAAAGCTTCAGATATTGCTCGCTTTATCTAAATATATATATATATTTCTCCTGAGTGGTTAGCTTGAAACTAGATGTGACGTTGTCTCAAATAATAAAGGGGAAATGTAGGAATATCTGAATGTCAATCTGACACATGTAGCATCACGACATCAGTAAGGATAAATGTCCTGTTAAAGCTGTAGTATTCCTGAGACATTTAAAACAGCTGAGTCAGTTGAGCTGAACATGCCTTGTCAGATCAACTCCTTGTTGCAGAGAAAGTCAGACATTTTGTCTTCCGAGATCAGGGTCAACTACGGAACAGATGCCCTGGACGTGGCAGGAAATTTGAATTCTTCAGCAAGGTGGATCTCAGTCTCTGTTCTTTAAAGGTGCCAGTCTTTAATTTTTAAACACAAATATAAAGAATATTAATATAATACAGCAATTGAAGGATTGATTTTAAGCTTTTTTTTTTTAAAGGTGCTCTAAGCGATGTTGAGTGACGTTACTTCTTGTTGACATTCAAAGTATTTTCAAAGAAAACTGAGACTAGCTCGCCCTCCCTCCCTCCTCCTCCTCCTCATCCCGTCCCCTCCCCCTCCCTTCCATGCTTCTGTGCACTAACCCCCAAACCCCCACCCCCAAAATCCTTCCTGTCGGTTATTGGCTGGAACGCTGGAACACTGTTTGTGTATGTTTGGTGGTGCAGGTTGGCCAGTTTGTTTTTGTTGCCGTTTGTGGAGCCTGGGCTGTCTACAGAGACTGTTTTTTTTTTTTTTTTTTTTTTTTAAACAGTGTGTTCAGGGGACACGCAGCTCGCGGATAATGAGGAGATGTTTGCTGTATGTGAAAAATGTTGTAGCCTAAAAAAATGTGTGACATCGCTTAGAGCACCTTTTAAAATTAACAATTGAAAACAGAAGCCTGTTTTATAAACTTAACAGCATAAAAAACATTAAATAGGCACTCCATTGATTTTACACAGGAAGATCAATTTGCTCATGGCTATGAGGAAAGTTGTATAGAGTAATGTCTCCTGTAACCCATTTTCTTAACATAAAGCCTGGATTGTGAACTAGAGCCTTGGAGTTTGAAAGATGAGGGGATTGAAGAAAAAGTTTGTGGTCGGGTTTGTGGTCAGGTGGAGTCACTTTCCGGAGTCTTGTTGCCAAGCAGCAGAGATTTAAGGAGGTGACTGCGCCCATCCCAAGAAATAGTATGGCACTTTGGTTTTTGTATGGATGAAACAAACAAAGCATGATTTGTTAATTAGTGAGCTTCAGAGGCGATGGTAGGCAGTTTTTCTTTTACCGTTTGGACAGAGTCAGGCCAGCTGTTTCCCCCTGCTTTCAGTGTCTGTGCTAAGCTAAGCTAACCGATTGCTAGCTGTAGTTTCATATTCCACGTACAGATGTGGCAAGAACGCAAATCAGCGTAAGTGTAAAACTATACCTTTAACTAATCACCTGTCCAAGTTGCTTTATTATTTGTATCCAGCCCTTTCGAGCTTGACCCAAACTAGGGACTGAAAGTCAGGATATCTCGGCCACTGCATGCATTTTAAACATTCTTCTTTTAATCTGCCTCTTGTCAGTTCCCCAAATTTATGGAAGTGGGATACTAAATTGCTGAGTATCCCTTTAATACCATTAACAACTAGTGTTACTCCAGTGTTTCCCATACATAGGTTATACATGGGTGCCCCGCCCAGGTAGATTGATACCCGCCTAGGCAGATAAAATCCAGATAAAGGTCCAATATGTAATATATGTACTGTAATAAATCCAAAAATGACACCAATGCCTCATCAGATATTAAGGAAACATGTTAAGCTGAAATACTATCTTTTCTGACAACAATGCTAATGTCAGTATTTTTTCTTTTTGAAATGTACATTCTGTGACGGAATTTCTGTTTATGTTTTGGCCTGTGTGTTGTTATCAACGGCCCTGTTTGACAGCCAGGCCGGGTTGCCAGATATACCTGTAAAAACGTAAACCCAGCACGCTACAGCTGTAACGGTAGTACAGCCATGAAAGCAGCAAACAAACGAACGGGATCAACGGAGATAGATTCTAGCTACATGACATTAAAAAAACGGCATGTTTCTAACCTTTCCGTGACCAGAGATGTAACAAACCCCGGATAACTATTGGAGATCTATTTGAAAGACAGCTTAGAGCCCCAAAAGGACACAGAGTTGGCTAATTTACTCCTGAACAGGTAAGCATTAGCTTCGGGCTAATTTATCACAGCTACAAGGGACGGGCATTTTATGTAATTTAAACATTTGTGTACTCACATTGAATTATATAGCTAGAGTACCCAAGTTGGTTACTCGCAAAAACAATTGAGACACAGCCAGTAAAGTGATCCCGACCTGTCCTGGCTAACGACACCATGCTAACCCTGCTAACTGCTAACGTTACCGGAGTAAACAGCTGTTTACAACGTGTACAATGGTGAGTTATTTTAAGCCAAGAGGGGGAGGCTTTGAATTGGGAAGAGAGGACCGTGAGTTTGCAGTGTGTTTAGCAATTGTTGCCGTAATTCTAAGCCGATGAAGTGTGTTCAGTGGGGTGGAAGAGGACGGCAAGGTTGTGCTATTTTTAGCAGTTCCTATCCTGGCGTGTGGAGAGGACGGCGAGGTTGTTGGGTTTTTAGCGGTTCCTACTGTAATTCTAAGCCGAAAAAGTGTGCTGTCAGTTGGGTACAGAGCTCCGCGTGAGCACAGGCTTTTATGACTGTCAATATAGTCAGCATCTAACGTTAGCTACTCCGCTGTCTAACACTGTTGGTTGCTGTGGTCTCTGCCTGGCAACCAACGTGAACTTCGAGTCTGGGCAGCAGGGTGTGGGGGAGATGACTCTCTCCAGTATTTTGAATTTGTACTGCAGTAACTATTTTAAACACTAGCTGTCAGTATTACATATTGGACCTTTAAGTTTTTTTTCCAGTCAACGATGTAATTTTGTAGCAAACAGACAGACACTGCATGAAAAGTAGGATTTCCGTCCCCGTAAACACCTGGAAACGCCCGGAAATCCCCCTAATTTTCGGCAGTTATCGACAATTTACAGGCTGTGAACGTCACAGCTGAACTCTTCACAGCTTCTGCCTGCGATGCCACATCTGGTTGTTTCTACCTGAAGCTCCTGCGTGCTGTCTGGTAATATGTCTCACAGGCAGCTGGAAAACAATTATATGAGAGTGGTATGAATAAAATAAAAATAAAAAAAAACATTAGTCACAGTAAAATTAAACAAGGAAAGATGAAAAAGTAAAAATGACTTACACACAATGGCGTCATTATCAGCGTCATGTAAATCTGGACTTGCAGACAGCTCCGAGCAAATATAGGTCGCGGCCTTGTTATGAGGCGAGGTTAGTCTGTTAAAAAAAAAAAAAAAACTATGGTTAAGATCGGTAACGTATCTATGTCCTTATACAGAAGAATTACAGAGTGTACAGACAACTCTTTTACCAGTTGGCCTGAAATATTCCCATATTTCGGAGGTTTTTGCTCTAACTCTCGGAGTCATCACCCGAGTCCCGCCGCTATTTTTCAAATCGAAGCAGTGAGGGCGGGGGAAGGGGGCGGGGCAGAGTGATAGAGAAACAAAGAGGGGCAGATTAACCAGCAGGGCGCAAACAGCGCACACACTGGTGTGGAGGTGAATTACAGTGAGTTTTAATGGATTACTGGGAAAGCTTAATAATAGGACAATTGAAGTATGGATTATGAGGCCATTTCAGCAGAGCCAACAGCTTCATATGCCATGGACATGTGAATGTGGTGCTGAATTAGGCAGTATTTTAAGAAGAAAAATGGTTGGGACTTTGTCATGCAATGACAAAGCTGATATGCTTTATGTGAAGCACATTCTGGTGTCAGCAGAAAGACTTCTCTTAGAAAACTGTACAGTGGTGCCTCTGTGTCCATTCCACCAGAGAATGTTGGATGAGCAAGACCAAAGAAAGGCCACTGTAGTCATGCCACTATGCTCAGTGGTTGAGCTCTAGGAGACTGTGAATGAATCATGGAATGCACATTTTACCTTTGTGGCAAAGCCTGATTAAAACTAATTGTTGAAATAAATTATTTTGTGTATCTTTTTGACATAACATTGGTCATTGCTAATGACATACACAGCAATTAATCTAGCATACTTTCATTAAATATATCAATTCAAGCTAAAATTGAAGAGTGTACAATTAGGCTATACTGAGTCTGATCTATTTTAAGAGATTTTCTTAAAATGAAGTTAATACCTTTTTAGAAAAATGTCACCTGGGGTAAAACTCCCCCTGTGGCTACCCAGATTTGCATTTGTATTATACAAATGCAAATCTGGGTAGCCACAAAGCTCACAGCATTTTCATTTACATGTTAAAGCCTCCCCTAGAATTATAGGTGGGTCATGGGGGGACAACTGCCAAGCAAGGCCCACGTCAATTTCCAACAATTCACGGCAATTTTCGGTGTTGCCTGTAAATTGCCGTGTGCAGTCGTAAACCTGAAGTTCCACGACAATCTACAGTGCCGCATACTGACGAAAATCCCACTTTTCATGCAGTGAGACCAGCGGCCTACAGCCTCTCCCTCTCCGTGAAGGGCATGTCACAGTGTCAATTCAAGCTCAGAGCCAGGCTTACGTTAGTAGCATGTTAGTAGAAGCACGCTGCTTGTTGTGTTGTGGCTTCCCGTGGGATTAAACTATCCTGATAAACCGTATAAACACCGCGGCCACACCGTAGGTCATTTACCCAGTCTGGTTGTTAACCCTCTCTGCGGCAGTGTGTTCCGCTTAAGCCGATCTATATTTGGAGTTAACCTGAGCTGATCATTGCTAACCGAGCCTTCAGTTCTTCTTCATTCTCTCCGGGCCTGTAGTGTAACATTTCATTGTTACGTGGTCACATCCTACACCACCTACTACCACAAGTAAAGTCTCAACCTATGGGAAACACTCTACTCTCTGTAATAAAAGACCTGTCAACAATTTAGGAGCCAAGGCAGGTACCAATCAGAGATTTTGCTGGCAGTGCGCCCTTTTTTTTTGGCTTACTGATTGTGCCTTTTATCATTAGGTCATCCTGCTGCCCTGTTTGACACAGGCCTTCACGTTTCCAGCTACTCTCCCCACTCTACACATCCTGTGAGTGAAGAACATGTCATCTGAGCGCTTTAAGATTTAAGGCTCCAATTTGGTCATTTCTCCTCTTTGATGACACTCTGACATTATTTCATCCAGCTAGTTCTCAACCAGAGAGGCTTGTCGCGGTTTCTCTGCTGAGTGTCAGAAATAGCAACCAAGAGCACTTCCTCCAATAGGCCTGAATTAGAGACGAGGCATGGAGCCAGCAGGAGAAAGAGAGGCAGGATGCACCTCGATGTTGACAAAATGGAATGATTAAAGCTCTCGGAAACCCACGTTTCATCCCCTAGTTTCAGGCAATTTATGACGGCTCTCATAATACAGACGATGGTGTGTTATCCCAGACGTACCATACACTGCCCAAATTAGCAGTCCTACATCATGCTACCTGTTTATACATTCAAACCACATAGATTGGGCTGTAAAAGTATATCATGTCAGAGAAGAGGCAGACTATAAATGTATGACAGCGCTAGTCTTTGCACCTGCACCTCCTTGCTCTGAGTGTCTGCGAGATGGTAGCAATTTCCTAGATATTTCATGTCGGCTCTGAAACTAGCACTCCCTCCTTTTTATCCTCTGCTAGCAGCGATCCGCTCTCTGCCCATTGTGTGTTTCCAGAGGATGAATATGAAGTTGGCAGATACTGAGCAAGCCTGATTGGTGTCTCGAAGCATTAAGGATTGACCACGGCACAGGTTTCTGCATGTCTGACATTTCAGAGTGACATGAAGCCAGGCCTGTCACACTGATAACGTCCCTTGGGGTGAGGTTGCAAGCGAAACACTGACTTTATTTATTTCTCATTAATCCCACACAGTCAAGGTGGCGGCTGCGTATGGAGATTGTCCCGTTTGCTGTATCTTTGTTCGTTTTCTCTTTGCTATCACAACGTTACACCTTGTATCAAAAGTGCAGCAGTTTTCCGTGACGCTCTTATATTCTACATGCTAGCACCCAACTTTTGAAGTAAGAATGTTGTGATAATGTGTGCAAGTGGAGTATTGTACCAACTGGGAGCGAGGGTTGAGCATAATTGAGGAGAAAAAGGACTGCCGGCCAGTTGGTGGTGGACCCTAGAGTAAAAGCTCATGCTTTTGTCTCCGCTGCCACCTCTAAAAGTAGCATACTCCTTGTTTATGGTTGTGGAGCTTGCAGTTTTAAAATTCCAATGAGGCTCTATCCAATGCTGTCTTTATCAGGCCGGATGATTTAAGTGCATCCAGGGAGCAGGAGACTGCCATCACTGCCTCCCTCACAGAGCAGGTACAGTGTGCCGCAGAGGGCCAGTATCGTAGTAGTGTTCTTGATCTTCAAGCCTCCTCACTGGCTTTTGTGAAAGGGCAGTCTCTAAAGACTGAGGTCATAATGAAATCATTTATTCATAGCTTTTGATCCATATCATTTTAGTTATGGAGTATTATGACAGGCTTTCTCAAGGGCTCTTACACTTTAATGGAATTACTTTTCAGAATGTGTTGCAGTTTTCCTTAATGATAACATCCAAGTCCATTTCTGTCATTTCTTGATTTCTTATAATTCATTTTTAGGATATGAGATACCCATCTGGCTGCTAGCCACAATACTGTACGTGTACGGCCAGATTTAACAGCAAAATGTCTGAATATTGACTGGAACAGTTTATATTTGAATCATCTGGAAGGTTTTTGGAAAGGAGATTAATGGGCCTCATCATTGGCAAGAGCTATGCAGAGATGGTTGTTGGCTTAGAAACAGTGATTTTTATTAATTAAGAATGTGAAATGTGAAGAATTTATTGGTAGCACATTTTAGATTCCTTACTTTATTTACCTTTGCCTTACATCAACAGTGTATGCTCAAATGTGCACTTTAATGACTGTGATCCCTATGAACCAATCAGGGAACCAAAGTAATTGAGGACCAGCAACTCAGTGGTGGAAAGTAACTTAGTCCATTTACTTAAGTACTGTACACAAGTACACATTTGAGGTACTTATACTTGAACATGCCTTTTCATACTTCTACTCCACTACAATTCAGAGAGAAATAATGTACCTTTTCCTCCACTACATTTGTATGACTCGTGTAGTTACCAAGATTGCTCATACATAACAAATGATGAATATGATGCATTGTTATAGATAAAAGTAACCAACCGTATATAAAATAGTTAAAATTAGCAGCAACACTTTGTTTCACAGGTTTGGTTATTTCCTAGTCCTTTTACAGGACTTGGAAACTTTGCAATCCATCGTTTTATACATAAAGTACATAGAGTGCGTAGAGCATAGAGTACATAACCTATTTGTACTACTGTAGACGTTTGGTATCATTTCGGGCATTATTAGTGGGTTAACTTACGAGATACAAACGTATTAGCCCCTGAGCTAAGCTATTCAGCTGATAACGCTACTCTACGCTAACTCTCCCAATGTTCGACCCAAGTGAAAAAAACTTCTGGGGGGGTGTTTGGCTCGAGGTCATGGTGCAAAGGACCCTAGGGTGAAATTATTCCGAACCATCACTTTAATGGCATATTTCTACAGTGTGATAAGTAAAGAAGTCAAAAATAAACATACTTCCTCCGCTGCTCCTGACAAAGACTTGATGCTAAGTACAACAATACGCTGACCTTTCTTGCCAATGTTCAGACCAACCATACAATGGTCACAGAGCTGCACTTCACCCAGAGAGCGTGTATCTACACATGTACAGTAAGAAAGACATACTGTAACTGTGGAGCTCCCATGCTGCTGGATGTATTTTAAATTGAACTTTTGCGTGTGCGGATTCATCATTCATGAGCTTTACTTGTTTTCTGAGCATACTGTATGGTGCTCCGTTGGGGCCCTGCATCCCATATGGCATGGTGCCCAGGAGAACATGCAGTTTGACTGTTAAAATCGCTGGGCTCTTGTGGGTGATGGAATATCACTCCATCAACTACAAACTAAGCATAAATGCACAGGCAGAACTGTTGATTACCTCTACAAAGGAGGTTATGTTTTTGGCTCGGTTGGTTGGTTGGTTTGTCAGCAGGATTAAGGAAAGACTACTGGTCCGTTGTCCGATTTTCTGGCAACATATTCAGTGGTTGCGGTTGCATACAGTATTTGCATATCGTAGAAGACTGCACAATAGCCTTGGCAGAGTTCTGCGCTCTCTGAGTGCCCTCCTAATTATTATATGGAATATTACACATTAAACTCACAGTTGGAGTGTTTTTTTGCTTCTGTAATGTGACATATGTAATTTAAAAAAATATTTTTCATTTCACTGTCTATTTATAGTTTGAAATGACTGTGTAGTGACAGTTAATGTTTAGATACATTTCAAAACTATGACAACTAAATCTGCTACTAAGATAGACTTGATTAATATTGTAATAATTGATATCATTTCTTTATTTACCCCACTGCGTATGAATTCATTTCACATTTAGAAGGATCTGATGTAAAAAACACATTTCCAAGTATTTGTTCTCTTTTGAAACATTTATTTTATCTCTTTGCATTTCCTAGGTTTTGTTTTCTGCATAATTGCAAATTAATTTAGGATTTTTAATGCAATTATTGCTTAAAACGGAACATCATACAACAATACATCATGAAACAACATGATTAGAGCATTAGGAAAAGCACAGTGATTCAAATTAGTAGCATTAAATACAACGTTTGGAACGGTGTATGTGATCACCTTATCATAATATGTAAACACACAAATAAACATCGGAAATTTAATGAGATCTTATTAGATGGAGTATTCTGCATGTATTTGTGGTGGTGTCTATTATGATAGCACGCGTTAAGATACTGTAATTAAATGCAGGTAACTAATTTGCTATAACGGGGCTAACATGTGATTATGTGCAAATGTATACTCAAACAACATGTGACAGGATATTTGGGTTTGATTAAAAAAATAAGACTCTTTAAGATGATAACATAGTAAATAGTAAACTTAGTCCTGTTAAGTTTATTTTTGAATGGTCTTGGCTCAAGGAAAGTATGCATACATAGTAGCCTGGATGCCAGCCGAACTTATAACTAATTTGCTATAACGGGGCTAACATGTGATTATGTGCAAATGTATACTCAAACAACATGTGACAGGATATTTGGGTTTGATTAAAAAAATAAGACTCTTTAAGATGATAACATAGTAAATAGTAAACTTAGTCCTGTTAAGTTTATTTTTGAATGGTCTTGGCTCAAGGAAAGTATGCATACATAGTAGCCTGGATGCCAGCCGAACTTAGCCCCGCCCACAAAATTCGAGGTCGGGAAGTTCGGTCTGGAGTCGCTCCGTTGAGAAGAAATTATTGCCCGAACAGGATCTGTTCGGACCAATCAGATTGTCGGACAGATGATCAACAGTAACAGAGTCAACCACGTCACCAAAGAACGCTTGGGTTGAATTTGTTGAGATGTGTAGATTCCACCATCGCGTCTGTTACAGAAGATATCGACAGCGCATTCATTTTAAAATCCTCAGCGGAAGAGCCTCAACAACTGCCCGAAAGCATGCTAGCGTTATATGGTGGAGCGAGATAGAGAGAGACTGAAGAGAGAGAGCGTTATATGGTGGAGAGAGATGGAGAGAGACTGAAGAGAGAGAGCGTTATATGGTGGAGAGAGATGGAGAGAGACTGAAGAGAGAGAGCGTTATATGGTGGAGAGACATAGAGAGAGACTGAAGAGAGAGAGCGTTATATGGTGGAGAGACAAAGAGAGAGACTGAAGAGAGAGAGCGTTATATGGTGGAGAGACATAGAGAGAGACTGAAGAGAGGGAGCGCCCAGCGGCGCTAGAACAAAGCCGTGAATCAGAGAAATAAAACGTGTTTTCGCCGATTCATCTCTAGAAATGCGACTGTATCAAGCATGTCACTATCACTAACGTTATCCACATTTATATTTACACGCAACAAATGATATATCCAGCTTCAAAAAGGTCTAAAAGTCGGAAGTTAGAACGAATGCATTGTGCAAAGAGTGGTTGCTATGGAGACGATACACAGTGTTGAGTTCTGTTGACAGCTGAGTTGAGTTCCGTTGCTCTGATTGGATGTAGGTCTATCCAATGAATGCAGAGGCATTTTTTTTCCTGGTTCGGTTGGACGCCCCATAATCACAGCCCAATGGAGCGGTTTCAGACTCATATTCTGACTAGAATCTGAGTATGACCACGTCAGGCTACATACATAGTACAACACAAGGACTTTCTAACAGGATGAATGATTTGGTTTACGATAAAGAAAGTCATTTCCATATTGTCCACGTTTTTCAATTCTCTGTCAATGGATCTCAATAGCTACTGTAAATGTTTGAGGTAAAAAGGTGTGAGTTTTGTGCTTGTGATGAATGTGGAATGTGCGTCGATAATGAGAAGATATGAACGCGATTTAGGGAGTTTGAAATGGGTTATTTCTAAGCCCCTCCATTTACACTTCCTCACTCTCTCTCTCTGTATCTTTCAATCAGGCAGAATGCAGTGAGTGAACACGTTTATGATTAGACTATAAATGTATGACAGTGCTAGTCTTTGCACCTGCACCTCCTTGCTCTGAGTGTCTGCGAGATGGTAGCAATTTCCTAGATATTTCATGTCGGCTCTGAAACTAGCACTCCCTCCTTTTTATCCTCTGCTAGCAGCGATCCGCTCTCTGCCCATTGTGTGTTTCCAGAGGACGAATATGAAGTTGGCAGATACTGAGCAAGTCTGATTGGTGTCTCGAAGCATTAAGGATTGACCACGGCACAGTTTCTGCATGTCTGACATTTCAGAGTGACATGAAGCCAGGCCTGTCACACTGATAACGTCCCTTGGGGTGAGGTTGCAAGCAAAACACTGACTTTATTTATTTAGGCTAGTTATTTCTCATTAATCCCACACAGTCAAGGTGGCGGCTGCGTATGGAGATTGTCCCGTTTGCTGTATCTTTGTTCGTTTTCTCTTTGCTATCACAACGTTACACCTTGTATCAAAAGTGCAGCAGTTTTCCGTGACGCTCTTATATTCTGCATGCTAGCACCCAACTTTTGAAGTAAGAATGTTGTGATAATGTGTGCAAGTGGAGTACTGTAAAGCTTCAAGGAGTGAAATGCTCTTCGCCCGTTCCCAACTGGGAGCGAGGGTTGAGCTTAATTGAGGAGAAAAAGGACTGCCGGCCAGTTGGTGGTGGACCCTAGAGTAAAAGCTCATGCTTTTGTCTCCGCTGCCACCTCTAAAAGTAGCATACTCCTTGTTTATGGTTGTGGAGCTTGCAGTTTTAAAATTCCAATGAGGCTCTATCCAATGCTGTCTTTATCAGGCCGGATGATTTAAGTGCACCCAGGGAGCAGGAGACTGCCATCACTGCCTCCCTCACAGAGCAGGTACAGTGTGCCGCAGAGGGCCAGTATCGTAGTAGTGTTCTTGATCTTCAAGCCTCCTCTCTGGCTTTTGTGAAAGGGCAGTCTCTAAAGACCGAGGTCATAATGAAATCATTTATTCATAGCTTTTGATCCATATCATTTTAGTTATGGAGTATTATGACAGGCTTTCTCAAGGGCTCTTACACTTTAATGGAATTACTTTTCAGAATGTGTTGCAGTTTTCCTTAATGATAACATCCAAGTCCATTTCTGTCATTTCTTGATTTATTCTAATTCATTTTAAGGATATGAGATGCCCATCTGGCCGCTAGCCACAATACTGTACGTGTACGGCCAGATTTAACAGCAAAATGTCTGAATATTGACTGGAAGAGTTTAGGGCTGCAGCTATCGATTATTATTTATTAGTAGTCGAGTATTCTACAGATTATTCCATCGATTAATCGAGTAATCGGATAAGAAATACTTTTGTTTTATTGAAGAGCAATAATATACAATAGTTTGTTTTAATTTTTTTAATTTTGTATTGCCTACATTGCTTACAATATCATCTCTCAAAAAACTAAACATAAAGTGCATTTAAGTGCCATATTACATTGTTTTTAAAGATAACAACCTTAAATTAAGGCATACATTAAACATACATAAACATTACCTTAAGTTGTGCAAATTAACTTGAACTTAAACCTGTAACTTTAAGACTCTTTAAGATGATAACATAGTAAATAGTAAACTTAGTCCTGTTAAGTTTATTTTTGAATGGTCTTGGAAAGGAAGGAAAGTATGCATACATAGTACAACACAAGGACTTTCTAACAGGATGAATGATTTGGTTTACAATAAAGAAAGTAATTTCCATATTTTCCACGTTTTTCAATTCTCTGTCAATGGATCTCAATAGCTACTGTAAATGTTTGAGGTAAAAAGGTGTGAGTTTTGTGCTCGTGATGAATGTGGAATGTGCGTCGATAATGAGAAGATATGAAGGCGATTTATGCAGCTTGAAATGTGTTATTTCTAAGCCCCTCCATTTACACTTTCTCACTCTCTCTGTATCTTTCAATCAGGCAGAATGCAGTGAGCGAACACGTTTATGATTAGAATTTAATTCCCCATTTCATTGTGGTCTCTCTGCAGCTCGGCTGTATCACTCACAAGGTCTGTCTCTCACGCTAAAATAACCGAATTACCAACATGGCAAACGGGAGACTATGGATTCTACCATTATCGCCATGGCAACATGAGCTGGGAGGATGAGCTGCTGGTTTGATATTGCACTCAGAGCCTCAGCTCAGTCTTGTTAAGAGGATGGGAGAGCAGACCATTGTGTTCTCTGGAAAACAGGGGGGTAAAAGCATTGCCTCTTTTTGTGTCCAAGCCTTTACGAGATATAATCTCAACTATGAGAGGTGGCAAGGTTTTCTAAATAAGCCGATTCCCACATCGAAACAAGATTTTGTTTACAGATGTTTTAAAGTGGCACCTGTGCTTAGAGAAAATTCAGCCTGCACTGGATTTCTTTTAAAGCCAGACATATTTGTTTCTGATGCTAACACATAATGAGACTGAAATAAAAGGATAAGGAAAGATGATAAAAAAGCATCGGAAGGTGACTCTGATGGCGCAAGAATAGAGGATTGAGGTACATTTTCTATTTTTTAGTGGTATTGCTGTTTGAAGTGTTCTGCTTTTAAGTCATGAATCGGACCCCAAAGTCACAAGTATAGTAAAAAAAAATATATATTTGTCTCGACATAGCTCACACAAGGATTGTGCACACAGTTAAAGGTCCCATGGCATGAACGTTTCAATTTATGAGGTTTGGATGGATGGAATCGTTTGGAGGATTTGGTTTCAAATCCGATCATCGCTTCCCAATTTAACATGTGCAAGTTTTGGTTTCCGTAGTGGCCAGGTGCTTATTGTGTTGCAGCCATGCAGCACAGTAAGCAGCGCTCTAGTGTGGCTTTATTTTACGTTGAAAAAGCTGTAAAACTGCAAACCACCATTGAATCAAAATAAAACTTTCCTCTTATTTGTGAAATAAGCATGTGACCCGTTTCAACTCCACCCCTCAAAGAATCGGAATCGAGAATCGATAAGAACCGGAATCGAAAGGAAGAATCTGAATTGGAATCAGAATCGTTAAAATCCAAACGATGCCCAACCCTAATAAGGAGCAAGGTTACCTCCCCTTTCTCTGCTTTGCCCGCCCAGAGAATTTGGCCCACCCATGAGAAAGGGAGAGACATCATGGCTTGCAAACAAGCAAAGTGGCAGTTGGTCAAGGACACACCTCCACCTTGCCCCCCCTCTCCTCCTCAATAGCATTTAAAGCTACAGACACAGAAATGGCACATCCTGAGGAAAGCTCAATGTGGGACTGGCTCTAGTGGCTGTAATTCTGCACCATTTCAGGAAAGAGACTTCAGATACAGTATTAGGGGACCACTGGGGCCTATATAAAAGCAACCAAAAAGCAGCATGTCATGGGACCTTTAACATTTAATAAACATGTACTTTCAATCAAATGATTGTGTCAGCTATAGCTGTCGACCCCAAGAGTCCAGTCGCTGATCGCAACAATGCATAGTTATTAGAAATCAACGTCTTGTCATGCTGCATTCAGGATGTTTCAGGCACGAATTTGCCATAGCTGCAGGCAACTGGTGTTTGCATTGGTGAACATTTTCAAAGGACATTATACAGGCGCTATTTTTGGTGTTCACTTTTCAATAGAATTATGTAAAAATGTCCACTAAATGATCACAAGAGGAGGTAAAATGTCAGGAAAACTTTTACTTTTATGCAGAGTCAAAATACACTTGAAGAGAAGCTTTTCAAGGTGTTTGATATTTGCCATTATCAAGGTAAAAGTCTGAGTCGGAGTGTGGAAAATAAATAAATTATTTTCCACACAAATTATAGTAATAGTAAATAAAAAAGATCATTTAAAATAGTTCAGACTGAAGAAATGGTTTTCTAGTGTAGACATGATTTTCTAAACAGAACTGTCCAGGAACAAATTTCCCTAAAGCAATAGTTTTGGGAAAAGCGTTACGTCGACGAGTATGCCTTTCTGTCATTTTTTTTTTTTCTAGTGTGTACATTCGATGTCATGAACGGGCTGGAAAACATGGTTAGTAAACACTAGAAAGTAGCATGGAGGCAAGTGAAAATGCTAGGGTGGTTACTTAAAAAAAAAAAAATCTGTTACCAATTCAGTCTTTCTTTCAAACTCGGTGTGGACTAATTTGGAACGATGTTCAAGTGCTTCTTGGGTGGAGATGGGCAAAATTTATGGCTGAGATGACATGAGAAGAGTCGCAGAAGTCCAGATGATAGTGGGCGTTAGTGGGTTTTTTGTGTAGCAGGAAAGAAGCTTCAAATATGAAGCTACATCCAGCAGCCGGTTACCTTAGGTTAGCATGAAGACTGGAAACTACTAGGGGTGGGAATCACCAGAGGCCTCAAGATACGATATATTTTAACGATTCTTAAGTCACGATATATGATATTATTGCGATTTTAAACATATTGCAATATTCTGCGATATATATTGCAATTTATAACCTTTTTTCCAACTTTTAAGTTTTTCCTTATTTCAAATTATGTCCCCGAAAGGAAACTTTGTCAACATTGGTTTTATCTAAAAAGGTACATTTTGGAAAATGGGATTGTCAAGCAGACAAACTGACCAACACGTATATAATAATAGATTGATTCTTGGCGTCTGTGTATCGATACAGTATTGCCACAGAAAATATTGCGATACAATGCTGCATTGATTTTTTTTTTTCCCCACACCTAGAAACTACTCCTGGCAACAAATAGTCTGAAAGATAACCCCCAGTAAAACCACAAATTGGCGTTTTTATACTTTTTGTTTCATACCGATAAAACAAACAAGATAAAACAAGGTAATTAGTGAGCTTTAGAGGTGCTGCTAGGTGGATTTTATTACCATTGAGAGCCACGCTAGCTGTTTCTCCCTGACTTCGGTCTTTATACTAAGCTAAGCTAATCAACTGCTGGCTCCAGCTTCATATTGTTATGAGAGTGGTATCAATCTTCTCATCTAGCTCTCGACAAAAAAAATCCATACGTGTATTTAAAAAATTTCAAACTATTCCTTTTAACCCCTTAATTGGTCCTTTCTAAATGAATAAAGGTAGAACAAATGAATATAGTGGCTGCACTGTCAAACTATTGCTTAATATTGCTACACAAAGTGTGAGGTACTTAAAGTGAGAGCTGAACAATTTAATTTGATTGAACTGAGTCGCAGACAACCCTAAACAGCTCTTTAAAGAGATGTTGCATTTGCTGAAAACGGATTAGTTTGGGGCCTCGCTGGAAACAAGAGACACCTTTCAGCACTGAAGAAATGCGCTGACATTAAGATTGATGCTTTTACTGACATAACCACAGCAAAAATCTTTTCCACCAATGGCCCATTTCTTGTATAACGAATTAAAATCCAATTACAAATGCTTATTACCGTAAACAAACACCACATTAGCATCAAATATGCAAATGAGTGAGTATCATATTACTCAGTGTGATGAATCACATTGCATTAGATGAGAGGGACCCACTGATGTGTCAGTAACAGCCTTTCTTTTGTTCACTCTGAACGTGTGGAAACCACCCAGCACAGTTATTTGCAGCAAATATTGTGTCTGAGGGCTGTTATTTGCAGCAAATATAATTCCCATTAAATATTCATTCATAAACCAATGTACCAGACACATTCTTTTCATCCTGTTTGGTTCAGCAGAAATACTAGCTCGCACATAAAGATGACTCAGAAATGGGTTGTGGTTTCTTTTGGGTCCATGCAATTAAGTCTGAACTGGTATGTGCTGCAAACCAGAGACTTAAAAAAAAAAAAAAGTGCCACTTCAAAGTGGCTGTCAAACAGGAGCTGACAGTACTGTAGGGAGAGGCTATAATTTAAAGTTCTTGAGAAGCAATGCCTTATGTGTTCTTAAGGTATCACTGTTAGTTTGAGATATAGTCACAATAATCAGTGGCAGGATACCACAGGGAAAATGGGAATACTTTGTACTGATGAAGCCCATATAAGTTGCCAAGAAGAGTGGAGGCAGGAGCAAGAAAGATATTTAAGAATTATTTTTTAAGTGGCACAATAGAGCATTTGCGTTTCTTAAATGTTTTATGGAGATTGTTAACTGAGTTGTGGGGTTCCACAAAACAGTTTAAAAAAAAACAATATGATTTTAATACGTACAAACGAGTCGCAGCCATGCTACAGTAAAAGCTCTTTTAGGTATCAACTTGCGAATATGCTTACAACTGCTAACATGTTAATGTTTACCATGTTGACCATCTTAGTTTTGCGTGTTAGCATGCTAAATTTTTTTAAATTGGCACCAAACACAGTGTATTGCTGAGGCTGATAAGCACATAATTCGTGCAGGTAATTTTTTTTCCATAAATCAAAGCATTTGACAAACAAAAGGTTTGATCAGTCTATGGCACTAGTTGAAAAGTCAAGATATTACCAATATTACAATTCATCTTGACATGAATGTCTGTACCAAATTTTAATTAAATCCATCCAATAGTTGCGGGGACATTTCAGTGAAAACCCACAAATGTCAACCTCATGGTGGCACGAGAGGAAGAGTCAGGGGATCGCCAAAGTCAGTAGGATTTATCCTCTGGGGACCATGAATCTCTGTAAAAGATGTCATGGAAATGCTCGTGATAGTTGAAGATAGTACCAAAGTGGTAATCCGACCAACCTGCTAGAGTGGCTAAAAAGCACACCGCAAATCAAAAGTCTAATCCTGCATTGACATAATTGATTAAAAAAAGCCCCAGAAAGTATTGCACATATATGAAAAACATTTTTCTTTGAAAATAATGGCAACACATAAGTCCAGAATGACTATTATGTGGATAGAAAGCTGCTTGTCTCATTAAGTCGGGTTGCTGCTCTCGCCAAGTGAAGTGAAGTGAAGGGAAGGAAAGTGTCTTTTCACTTTACATCAGTGTCAAAGTGCTTTGACGAAAACACCATGAAAGCGGAGTTGCAGGACAATGGTTGCACATAAAGTACTGCTGGCTGTCTCTATGTCTTATGTCACCTGCCTAGGGACTGCAGATGAAAAGTAATTTTTTACTCATTCTGGCATATTTACATGGTGTTTTTTATACAACAGTGTTCATAAAAATGCATGGTCCCTATCAAATAAACCAATAAAAATAAAGTCTGGTGCAACTTCTTGCAAAGAGCGTTCTAAAACCTGCCAGTTCACACCAATGCGACAAGACTGTGTATCCTCTCCATAGCAACGCCTCTTTGTACTTTCGTTGTAACTTCGGACTTTCAGGCTTTTTGTTGCTAAACATATCATTTGTTCCGTCTAAATATGAATGTGGATAACGTTAGTGATAGTGAGATGCTTGCTACAGTTACATTTCCTAGCGAGTAGTTGGTCTGAACTGGGCCTAACTTGCCCTTTTTATGTCGGGGCTATTGCCAAGAAAGTGGCGTTTTCCTTAGGTGCACAGAGGGAATTTGTCATATGTGATTTTTGTGAAGTCACAGAATTTACTAGAACGCATTTTAGTAAAGGGTTGCCTTTGGTTCATTTCACAGCAAATGGTATAAAATAGATCCATCCCTACATGTCATGATGAATGGAATACATCTTTGCAGTAGTTCTGGCAATCAAGAGGTTATAGGTGGTCTATAAACAGACTTGTAAAATATCCCTGCCAACACCACTGTATGTTCCTCCTGCTCTGTAAATCTCCCCGACACTTAAGCCTGCACATGCATTAGTATTCATGAAGGCATTTTATTTTTGTATGTATATTTATACAATATAACAAACATCAGACCAGTGTTAGCTATACAGTATAGTCATTATAATAAGGTAATATGCATTTTTCACGTATGTGCTTCATACAGCAGGCTTGTGTGCTCAAATCCAGTCTGTCATGTTTGCACCCACTGGTTCTTTGAACATACTGGGAGCAGATATACACCGCCAGTGGACAACTGTATTTGATTAACAGTGTTGTCACAAAAAAATGATTGGTCCCATTTATTTCTTCCCAGTAATGACGTAGTGTGTCGCAATATTGTTTTTAACTTTATAACATAATATTTTAACATTAGGCTATTACATGTTACTTCAACATTTATTTAAATTAAATAGCTTATGAATTGACTTTCTTTTTAAGTTTTAAAAAAAGAAGAAAGGTCCAAGGCATAGCGAAGACTTTTTAACTTTTTGCAAGGAGAGTGCCTTGGACCTTTCTTCTTTGTTGAACTTTTATGTTCCCTTCTAAGAGCAACTTCATGATTAGTTTGAACTTTTGAGCACTCCAGACCTTTTTTTAGTACATTTAAGGATGGCAGAATAAATCGGGTGCTTTGACAATAGGGCTGCACAATGTATTGTTTTTTTCATCAACTGGGGCAATATACACATCGCGAAAGGCTGCGACATATCGCAAAATATTCTAGATTTTTTTGTGTCAGTTGACCGAGAAACTGCACTTTTTTAGAAGTGCCTTTCATGTTCAATTCAATGTTCAATTTGTTCAATAAAAGAATGTAGGAAATTATTTCCTTACATTTGTTTTAAATTCAGCAAGCAATTTGTTGTATTTTAGCAGAATACTGAAAGCATTAGAAATGCAGAAATGAGTACACTTTATCATCTGTTTATTTATCGCAAGTAATATCATTATCGCATATTTTCCTCATATCGTGCAGCCCTATTTGACAAGTGCAGAAACCTATTATTTACAATTTACTTCATAGAAAGATATGGACATCACAGAGAGAACTCTGTCCAGGTCAGAGTCACTCTGTTCACTATGCAGTGACTATTTGAGTGTGAGAGCAAGAAATCTGAACGTAATATCAGTGAGAAATGCTCTCAAATTGAAATAATGCGCTCTTGACTTATGATAGTAATATAACTCCATAGTTCACTTGTTGTTAATAAATTAAGTAAATCCATTATAATTTACACAAAGGAATTGATTACTGGTAGACTGGCTCCTCTCATTGCTGGACCTTCCCTACAGTTTGCCGTTGCTGTTTGACTTTCTGATAGCTCATTCACATCTAGCATTACCTGAGAAACTACATTCATGTTAGCGATGAAAAGGAAGATGATGTCATCTGACAGGGCAGACATTTGAGGAAGGTACTACTGTCCACCTTAGCAGCGTTTTCTGTATATAAATAAAGACCACCTAACTTAATTTCACCCACCACAGAATTGTTATAACAAGTTTGTGAGTGTGAGCTTTATGTGGGAATTCATATCTACCAACTGCCGTGTGGGTCTCTACAACACTGACATCATGAGTGACTGTAGCTGGGCATTTTCATAAAAAAAAAAATATTTGGAGATTTTCTACATTATTTACTGTACTCAAAATATTGAAAAAAAAAAAAGCTGGAATTGCCTCCACATGACTCTCACAGACCGTTCCACAACTCATCGAATACCAACGTGTTGTCACGGCGTAGACGTCGGATACAGACGCTCAGGGCCCTCACGTGCACTGACATGCACGGGTGGCCGGACCGGCTATCAAAACAAGGAAACGGAGAAGCATTCTCTGTTCAGGACGCCATCACTCCATTAACACCATGTCTTTGCATAGCAAATATTGTATTTGTTTGCTGCTACATTAAAGTGCTGAATGGCGAGTACAGCTCAGTTTTAATGTGTGTATTCCATTAGCATTCAATGCTGAACGGTTTAGCCATCCAAAGTTCTGATCCACCACTGCCAGCAAATTAATTCTGTAAGCAAAAGCTTTCATTTTTCAGGGGATGAATTTGATATCGGTGACAGTAAGTTCCTTGATATGGAACATTTTAATGAATGCAAACACTGGGAATGACATGGCTTTCGTTGACAGTGATTATTCCATACAGAGTGTTTATACTTGGGATGTGGTTACTGTAGCTTTGGCGTTTTAGATTATGTTTGCACATAATGTCACTCCAGTAAGTGGTGTTCTTTTAGTGGAAGGGACTGACTGCCTAAACCCATCCACCAGGAATTTGCTTGTGGATAATGTAAAACAGGTGCAGAGAGGGAAATTATCCCAAGAGAAAGACTATTTCCATCAGAAAGGACCTGAGGGTCTTTTGTTAAATATGGTGGCTGTCATTCGCTCAGCCATGTTGGAAAGTGATTAGGCTTTGAGAATGTTGAATAACTTCATCTTTAATAATCTACATATTTGGGTTATTTTTAGTCTTGATCTATCGCTGTACCTTTTTAGCTGAAGCACAGACATATTGAAATACATTTAACCTTCCCATTTACCTCCTGTGGAGATAATACCTTAGTAATTATAACCCTCAGCAGGGCTCCAAAACCTAAACAATTTAAAGGCTTAATATCCAACAAAATCCTCGACAGGACTAAGCTTCAGGCTAACATTAATGGAAGGTCTGCCAGAGCATTCAGGTGTACCTTTGATAAATGGCCCCCCCTTAAATTTACTGCCCTCATCTTTTTTTGTTACTAATACACAATAAATTATCCACGTTGTTGGATACTTCTTTCTAAATATGCAAACACATACTCAGAAAACCCTGAGGAAATTGTTACCCCAGTTGTTGGCCACCTGAGAATTAATTGGGAGAGAAAAATGCCACTGGTATTACTATTGCAGCATCTACTGGAAGCTGGGTGTCCCAGTAAGCCCCAGGTGAATGTACTGGTACGTTTTAGCCCGGTTGACACCAGACCCTTCTCAGTTGTAACTGAGAGTGGGTCTGGGAAAGGTTCATTGACAGTTCATTTCCAAAGGGGCGTCACCAACGGACGCTGCTCAAATGCCTCTGGGCGCATTGGATAGTCCTTCAACCAATCGGACCAACGATCCGGGTGATGCTGCGCTTTGGTAGCCGTCATGTTGAATGTAAACAAAAAGTTGCTCGCCGTCGCTGCGCTATCATCGTTGCGTAAAGCCCGCCTCAACGGTTGCGATTGGTGTAAAGCCCGCCTCAACGGTTGTGATTGGTGTAAAGCCCGCCTCAACGATTGTGATTGGTGTAAAGCCCGCCTCAGCGGTTGTGATTGGTGCCTTGATTTTGGGGACATTGGAAATGGGTCAAAATGAGTTTGTCAGGGTTTACCCAGGTTAGGTACTTTTACTTTAATTATAAAATACTGAGGTTTCATGTAAGCTCCCTGCAAGGCAGGACAGTGGCCTTAGCAATAGGTGTCTCTTGCTGTGGCTGCATCATTACAATTTTGATATGGAGTATGGTGCCTAAAGTGATGGATGTATTGTGCCTATTGTGTTCCATAACACTGTCCTCGATACCTAGAGGTGGTGGTGGCGCAGTGGATATGACACATGCCTTTGGTGTGGGAGACCTGGGTTCGAATCCCACTGCGATACATCAACCAATGTGTCCCTGAGCAAGACACTTAACCCCTAGTTGCTAGTTGATAAAAGCATCCGCTAAATGACATGTAATGTAATACCTAATTTGCCTCAAGCAGCATGCTTCAGAGGGAGAGCAGTAACTCCTGCGACTGGCAACCAGATAACAAAAACCTAAAGCTACTTTCAGCTTTAGACTGCAGACTGCATCATTTTATATGTCTTGATTTTTGTCTTGTTTTGCTTTTGTATATTTTGTTCTTATGTTGACCTAACCTAACTTTCAGATATATAAGCCAACCAAACCTTGAATTGCCAGTTTATTGTTCCTGTGATACACAGTAGGGCCTCTAACTGGAAACTGTGGTATGCCAAGAATAGTACGCACTGTATGCATACTGTATGTATTTTCTGCTCGTAAAACCCATACTTTACTAACTTGTATAACTGTGGCACTGTTGCCAGCTCTGGAGTTAAAATGGCTGTTGTGTGTGTGATGAGAATTTTACTCAAAAAAAATAAATATATAATTTGATTGTCAGTTCTAGCTCGGAGGATGTTTCCCCAATCGACCGGAGTTCAGAACGCCAACACAAAGAAAGCGCAAGTTGAGGGACATCCGGTTGAACCTCCAGCGGCACCAGAACTATACCGTAAATGAAATGTCAATATAGACTAGCCTAAACCTTTACCAAACCTTAATCATATTGTTATCACATCATTAGTCTTGCATTGCCAGACCTATCGCCATAGCACTGCGTCAGTGCTTGAGTATGGTCTGGCTACGTCACTTTGGGAATAGTGGAAAAAACAATCTGACTTGTCTATATTTCTTCAAGGGGCGCTATGCAGTTTTGGCCATTTCTTTGCTGTTTTCTCGCTTTTTGCTCGCAGGTTTCTCTATAGAGCTCCCCCTACAGCTTCGGAATAGATATTTGGCAGCTCCTATGTTTACTTGTGTCTGACTCCTTGCTTGGTCAGTCTGCCGTTTCCTCTTTCTCTGTTCCTCCAACAATGAGTTCCTAGCTTTCTGCTTCTTTTTTGCCGGCTCAGCCATGACGATAGTGTGAAAAACTCCATCGCTACCCTGTTAGCCGGTTCCTGAATGGGCATATGTGTGCAGTGCCGTGAAGCAATTTGTTACATCGCGAGACCTGATATCACGCCATACTTCCTGACGCTGACAGGCCGAAAGTTGCAAGGGTGGTTTTTCCGCTCACAGGCGCTAGGGGGAAGCGAGACGACCATCATTCAACTCGAAAAAAGTCATATAACCATTCCAATGACTCAGAAGCTGTTCTGTTAAGGTAAGTTAAGCTACAAAAACTGCATAGTTCCTTTTAGTTCCCCTTTAAACCAATCATTTACAGTATACAAACATTTAATAAATGGTTGTCGACAACTAAAACCTTTCCTGTGGGCACCCGTAACAGGAGGCTTGTGTATACACCGATAGTGAGAATATAGTAAAACAAAGTTTCAATAAAATGTCTTCATAGTGTTACCGTAATGTCTTCCCTATAGTGGTCAATGTCTTCCCTACAGTGGTCAGCTATCAACTCATCAGTGGAATACATCTTTAATTTATAGGGCTGTTAATCTCTGCAAGCTTACTTTTTGTTGTTTAGTATACTGTATGGAAGGAGATAAGTGGGCTTCCTTGGAATAGAGAGTAATTAAACATTCGTACAAAATACAAGTCATCCTGTCTCATACACAGCTTTTTATTGTTGTTTTTCTCTCTTTATAATTCAGACCTAGCCTAGCGGGAAGATACTGCTTTGGGCGTGTTTGGCCAACTTAACTATCTCTGACTGGTTCACAGGGACAGCAATTAACCTTTCTTCTCACAGGGGTCGTAGGAAACAAAACACACACACAGACCGTGGATACATGGCCTATTGGAATAGATATTTTACTTTGCCCCTGTCCTTTGCCTGGACAATGCAAAGTATCATCCAATAAAGCACAATGTCAAGTTAATTTGACAATGGGTAGCAATGAGTTATTGCTAGGCAGTGATTATTAGCAGATTATGCTAAACAGATAAGTGCTAAACTGTGGGCAGTAGGGTGTATAGTATACATGTTATCAAAACATTTTCAATATTAAATTAAAGCCAAAAAATAATGAAATGCAAAAACCATCCTTTCCTGACTGAGCCTAACAATTATATATACAATAATCCAAACAGCTCTTGGAAGAGAGGTAAACCACCCTCAAAGGCTATTCTGAGTATTCATTGCTATATTGCCAATAGCAAGCAACCATCTGCATTTCAAAATATTTCTTTGTAAGAATTGTGATCCATTTTTGTTTATTAGTTTGCTGCTGCGCAGGCTTGGCATTATTACATGTGGATGTCATGCTTGGCAATAAATTCTCCCTCCAATGAATTCCACATTCGGAAAAACAAATCTGCTGGTTGTAATAAATTAGGAAACCTGTTATTCACAAAGCAGTAATGTCAACGCAACAACAATGTATTGTAGAGAAAAGGACTGACAGTATGTATTTAGTGTTATAGAGCTCAGATGAAACTATCTGGAAACCGTCCTTAATTATGTTAGATGTACAAATACACACAATGCAGTTGCAACACTTCTGTTGACACGTATCAAAACAAATATTTTCAGCAGAGGGGAGGATTTTTAACAATAATTTATACAGTATGAATTCACATTTAGAGACCCAGGATCATATCACACCTTGTCAAATTAATTCATTTTATTCAATTTAATAAAAAAACTACTTTTTTTAGCATTTTAGGCCTTTATTTGTGATTGGCCAGCTTAGACATGAAAGGGGAAAGAGAGGGGGAATGACATGCAGCAAAGACGCGCAGGTCAGAATTGAACCCACGGCCGCTGCATCAAGGACTAAGCCTCTGTATATGGGTGCGCGCTCAAACAACTTTTTTTAGCTACGCTAGCAGCATGGAAGGCAATGTCAGTAGGTCGGTCAGTCAGTTTGGTCCAGGCTGAAATATCTCGACAACTATTGGATGAATTGCCATGAGACTTTGTACGGACATTCATGGATCCCAGACCATGAATCAAAATGACTTTGATGATCCCCTGGCTTTTCCTCTCGCACCACTGCGATGTTGAATTGCTTTGTTTTTATTGAAATATCTCGAGAACCATTGGATGGGTTGTTTGGTACAGATATTCATGGTCCCCAGAGGATGAGTTGTGATGATTTTGAACTCATGGCTTTTCCTCAACCGCCATCATCAGGTCAAAATTAAATTTTGTCCAATACTGTCGATTCCCATCAGCCTCAGCTTGTGTTCAGTGCCAGTTAACAAATGTTAGCGTGCTAAACTAAGATGATGAACATGATAAATATTATACCTGCTTGACTTCCGCATGCTAGAATAATGACTATAGACCGTTAAGTCTCTTCTCATATTTTTTTTTAGGAATTCATTGTTGTTAATGTAATGTTCTTAAAAGTTAACAAGCAATATTACTTTAATTTAATTTGTAATAGGGATGCACCGATCCCATCTTGATATTAGCTATTGGGCTGATACAATGGGGCCATCTATTCAATTCAATGTTTATGTCTGATTACACGTGCACGTACAACGTCATTCCTCTTCAGCCCGCCGGCAGACTGCATAGCTGGGAGAGCTAGTTTGTGACTTCAATGTGATATAATGTTTATGTTTTGTTCTCATTTTACTGTATGTAATTGTATTGTTTTACACTGGAATTTTAATTCCTGTTGAAGTTTTGACCAATTTGTTGCTGCATTCAAAATGTTTACACTTGAATCGCAATTCCTGTTCATTTTCAAGATTTTCTTTTACCAAGTTGCTTGTGCATGATGTATTATTTTTTAACAATTCTGTAAATGTAAGTCACATAAAAGAATGATCCCAGTCACTTCCACACAGTGAGGCATACAGCTTATTGATCAGACACTGGTATCGATCAGTACGTCGGTATCGGGCAATACCCAAAGCCCACGTATCGTATCTGGGCTAATAAAAGATGGATCGGTGCATCCCTAACTTGTAGCTTAATCTGTGTTAAATAAGAAAGGGGTCTATATGTAGGGTTGGGTATCGTTTGGATTTTTACGATTCCGAACCAGTACTTTTAAAACGATTCCGATTCCTAAACTGATTCTTCAAAAACTGAAAAATGACATCAAAGATGTAATATGTTTACTATGGGTCACGTGCAGTGAATGGTTAATATGCTTTTACGTCCGTTTTGGGCGCCTCCCTAGGGAGGTGTTCCAGGCACGTCCAGCTGGGAGGAGGTCTCGGGGAAGACCCAGGACTAGGTGGAGGGATTATATCTCCAACCTGGCCTGGGAACGCCTTGGGATCCCCCAGTCGGAGCTGGTTAATGTGGCTTGGGAAAGGGAAGTTTGGGGTCCCCTGCTGGAGCTGCTCCCCCCGCGACCCGACACCGGATAAGCGGATGAAGATGGATGGATGGATGGTCCGTTTTGGTGAGCCCAGAGGGAAAATATGGCATTTTAAAAGTAGCCTGCATTTACGGTAGCTAGCTAACGGTAGACTACAGAGAAAGTGTGATATTTTTATGTCCGTTTTGGAGCGAAAGAGGGAAAATATTTCAGTCGACACATTAAGTGGAACTGAAATGAGGAACCGAAATTTGCGTTCTAATCCGGTCCGACTCCTACTGGTTGCGTAGGAACCGGTTCCATAGTGGAACCGGGTTTCGGTACCCAACCCTAGGTCTATAAAAGGGATGTAGGAATGTTTTGTAAAGCACCCATGCATTTAAGGATTAAAATACTTTTGTTAAAGGGAACAAACTTCAATAAATACTTGATAAATGAAATATAATAATCGACAATGACCCCATTTTCCTTGCCTGAATTATTTTAGATATTGACTTTGCTTTTCTTATACAGCAGCTAGTGCCTCTGAAGCTAAATGATTACATTCCTCTCCTCAGTACATCTCTCCTGAAGGGCAGATTTTCAAGTCAATGCTGCCACATCCATTCTAACTTTTCCCGTCTGCAAAATGAAAGGTTTCAATTAAGTTGACATCAGTGAGCTCCTGCACCGATAGATGGGCATTAGGGACAGACTGTTCCCTCCTCTGTCATTTTTAGGACTGCCAGGGTGTGTCCCAAACAATGTGGTCAGCTATCTTCCCCCTAGAATGTAAAGAGGCAAAACTTCTCTGCCAGCTGCACAAGTAGAGTCTGGAAAAACCATCTATGTGTAAGAATTGTAGATCACATGCCAGTCGACTATAGTATCATTCCACAAAAAAATATAAAATGACCTTGGTAGAAAATGATTCCATATGACAAATTAATAGGCTGTGGGTATGTTTTCTCTGACAGGGATACAAAAAATGTATGTTTAAATGTTCACATATTCCACAGAAGTTTGGCACCACAATTAATGCTTGGTTTAAGTATATCTTATATGCTATAATAACTCCATCTTCTTCTTTTCCACCACATTTGTATTGTAGGGAACCTTAAATTTCACACTAACCTCACCTCAGTGGGTCATAGAGGCTAGACTGCCTAAGCAGGTGGTCAAGGTTGGCTCTGTTAGACAGTCACTGCGAAGATTTGAGCTCTGTCAATCAGCGCCAGCATCAATGTGAGGGATCCTCTGGCGGTAGTGATTGATTTGGAGGTCTATCTCATCTTAGACCTCTGAGTGTTTTCTCCACTTGGAGCCATGGGTTATAAACCGTCGCGAATCCCTTAAAATTGTTTTTCTCTTCACCATCAGATAGAGGGAGACTGGGGTTTTGTTTGCCATTACATTTTAATAAGACAGATGAGAGAGAGAGGGGCAGAGGGTTTTCAAGAGGAAAATAAATCATCACAGACCTGGCTCACTGTGGGCCATATTGCGAATGAATCAATGGACTATTAGAGCCTGAAGCCAGGCATACAAATGCATCTATCTTGAGCTAAGAGATACAGAGGTCAGACATGACACTGGAAAGATGTGTGCTCCCGTCAGATCTGTGGCGATACTGTTGTCATGCCTCTTCTGGCAGAGTTAAGCCTTTGTTTTTAATGGCACCATACGTCAATGTGGACATAACTGTCAACCACCCACCACTGCCACGACTGGCGATGTTTCATCACTATTGCATCACAGGGAAAATACATTCACGAGCATTTTGCTTGCATATCTGAATACAATGTGGCATTAACTCCATTCTCTCTGCAGTGGGTGCAGATTTGCATCATTCCTTTTCTGAGTTAAGAATGGAAAAAAAAATCTCCAGAGACAGCAGGATTGCAAAAAACAACAACAAAAAAAAACATAATAATTGGCTTACTGTATAATCAGATTTAGGTTTCGGTTCAGTGTTGAACCCGCAACAGCCGATTCTTTTTGGCCAAAATCTGTGAAAACAACACTGACATATTATCGCTACTTACGCTGTGTTATATGGTGATCATGTTACCAAGCAGCTGCTATTTATACATCCAACAGATACACTGACACACAAACATTTATATGGAGTTGTGTTTTGTCCACCTGATGGATGACATCCAATATTCACTTTACTTATAGCACTGTTTTTGGTCTCAACATAATTTTGAGAGAAATATCTGGCTCTTTAGCTGCTAAATGCTCCACTATGTTTGTCAGTTAGTCTCTAACTGTATCTGTCTGCTGTTTGGGCTGAACAGGTTGTGTACAATGGGTTTTAAGAGATTTTTTGCAGAAAAAGTGGCCTTCTACGGCTAAAAACTATACTACTAGAGCAGTAACGATTCCAAATTTTGCTGTACAATTAATTGTCTCAGAAATAATTGCGATTAACAATATAATTGTCTCTTTCGGTCAAATTTAAAGATTGTTATTTATTACTTTACGTAAAGAAATCCCAGGATATGTCTTTTGGTTATATCACTGTAATGTGACCCAGATAATGTAGTAACACAGGTACACAACCTATGAAGTAAACAACGCCTCTATAAAAAAACATTTATTTTAACTGTATCCCCCTTGTCATTTCTGTTGCTATGAACGTGTATGGGGTCAAGTGCCAACAACTAACTAACTTAGTCTGACCAATAATCACTTATATAATTACAATTTGGCATATCTAAACAAAATCAACAACTACCAGCCATACGCCTTAAGACCTTAGCTAATGTTGGCAATTAATTTAAACAAAGATAAACAAATGGTTAAACAAAGAAACGTATTATGTAATAACTGTTACAGGCCTATATACTGCCGTACAAATGTAATTCAGGTGGCATCACGTTTCTCTCAAAACACATTTGCTGTTTGGGATTAGAAGTTTATAAATGCAATTTCTAGGCGACAAGGTTGCAAACTCATCAGGTGCACTCGTCGTTAGGCAGTCAGATGTCGACATGGAGTCGGAGAGGAAAGGTCGCTCGGATTTTAAAATGCATTTGACAGATGTCATACATTAATACCATTCATTACCATTAATCATCACTATGTCACCAGTAATTACTGCACGGGAAACGACCAGCCCTGGTAAACCCACTAATGAAGGTTAATGTGCTCGGCTGCCGTCATTCTTCTGCCGGCGTTAACACCAACAATCACAATCTCTATCAAGAACACAATGTGCTCTCGAGCTTTTTACTGTAACAATGCCATCATTGTGCGACTGCTGTCTCTCATTTCATGCAACAATGAAGGGCAGACAATACTGCAGCCACCCTTTTGTCCATAATGACATGCCAAAGTATTGCCTAGTGACCAAGACACAAAGCAACGTATCTGTTTGTAATGTAAAAGCTACTGAGGGGATTTTTCTGTTGGAATAGCAAAGAGCTTATTTACATTTCACTCCTATGACTGGAGTTAATCCTGGTGTAAGACACATGGGGACAAGTTCATATTGATTAAACCGACTTCGAAGGTGGTTTTTTGACCCAATATAGCTGCAAGTCGGCAATGTGTATATGGAATTGTGCTCATATGGATTTGTTTTTATGTTTGCCAGATCACGTAATCCGTCTTTGTTTTCCTAGGCTACATGCAAATCAGGGTCTGTATAGTCTACGGTGGGGGGGGAGGGGGTGTTGTCGTAACAATCAAGTATCAATAACTGAGGAGGATCACGCTGTTAGATGCTGTCCTCCTCTCCTACTTCAATGCCTAACGAATCTATCTCTTTCTCTCCCTGACCCTGTCTTTCACTGGTTGAAGCCTGAAAATATTAATTATTAAACTAATTCCACTGGTTGGACTGTTCAGCTCCGGTTCAGCCTGGTCCTAATCCTCAACACGGGCCTTTTTCAGTCGCGGAAAATACTTTTCAATACTCATCTGGATTGAAGCAGCAAACATTCAGTGTAAGAGTAAAAAATTACGTAAAATTATTTATAATACGTTTATTTGATTCACAGCTGCTATATAGTGTTTTGACCTCGACAACCCAACTGCATTTTACCGCAAACTTGTGACTAGTTAACTTTCTAAAGCAGGCGCAATCGCTTGTTTGCTAAGAGTCGGGTCGGTGATTGTGAATGTGTGATTGTGTAAAGGTGTTCACGAGGTAGATACCAACCTTTCGTGAACTTGTGAATTTCGCCAGCCGTCTTCCCTCCTTTATGGAGACAGACGCTGTGTGCACGGTGGGCTCGATGGTGTTTTAAGCCTCCAACGTCGCCTTCCAGGCAGCTTACCCTCACCTTAACCTTAACTATAACCATTGTCGCACTGCCTGGAAGGTGACGTTGGGGGCTAAAAACACCAAACCCCTGCACAGTGGGAGGAGCTGTGTGTGTGTATGTGAGCGAGATACAAGTGATGGAGAGACAGGGAAAGGAAATGCAGCGGAACGTGTTTTAAATGGCGTTTAAAAAAGAGAAAAAATTAACGCAATGTGCGGCGGCCGATGTTGATAGTGCGGCGCACCGCCACACATTAGTCTGTGTGGGAAACACTGGTTAACTGCTCTTCAGATCTCTGCAGGGTAAATCCAGACAGCTAGCTAGACTATCTGTCCAATCTGAGTTTTCTGTTGCACGACTAAAACAACCTCTGAACGTACACATGCTCCACCAAAACAAGTTCCTTCCCGAGGCTATTTTCCAGCGGCACCGGGGCTCCGTCCGCCGCCCAAGACAATTGTGATTGGTTTAAAGAAATGCCAATAAACCAGAGCACTTTTTTCTCCCGTCCTGGAATGCTGGAGGAAGGTCTGGCAATGTGAGACTAGGGTCTGTACTACTCTACCCAAACTATTCCAGAGGTTTGTGATAATAACGTAAAATACAGTTCTGCAGTCAACAATTTGGATAGCAAACTAACATTTATTCAGAAACTAACACAAACACATGCATGGATTGGCTAATAGCAGATGTTATTATTATCTTCCTCCTATTCATGCTGCTCCCTCACCCATTCTGATCATTTAATGGTCAAACTGATCACGGATCAGCTACACAACAACAACAACAACAACAACAACAACAACAACAGTTATGTGTGTCTCTGTATGATTGTATGTGTTAAAACTGCACAACTTTTTTCCTGTTATCCCTGTTGCTCGAGACATAAAGAAAAGTGTATTTTCAGTGTAATTTAGCTGCAGTCATCATAGGAGACAGATGAGACAGACTCTGTACAGGATATTCCCACAGACTGCCTATTGACGTAATTACAAGCAAAGATTGAATATGCGCCTTGGAGAGATGGGTGCATTTGCACTTTTTTTTATAAACATCTGACTAGAATGAGTCACCAACCACGTCCTGAGCTGTTTTGAGCAAATTACAATTTGTCTCACATGCTTCTTGAGCATGCATTTGAAACAAGCAGTGTAATTGCTGTGGTAAAAGCAATCCAATGCATATTGCAATATATAGCATGGGAGGGCTTATGCACTATTTATCAGCATAAGATGCGATTATTCACAGTAAATGTGAAGTTAATGTGGATAAATGAATAAATCCCTTCCGGGCACAATCTGGATACAAGATGAATGAAGTGACAGATTGTTGCAAGTCGTAATTATTTTTATGTGATAATTATGATATTTTTTCTTCATATTACATCTGTTATGTTTTCTGTTTTTTCTTTGTTTTGCCGTCGGTTGCCCCCCTTTCCCCCCTCTTTTAACGGTGCTGCCCCCGTTCCCCTTCGGCTTTCCGGCAGTGCTTCCTTTTATTTCCACCTTTCCCTCTTTCTTTTCTTTTCCGTTTGCTTTTTCTGCTTTTACGGTGTTTGTGTGGTGTATTTCCCCACCCCTCCACCATTCTCTCCCCTTCCGTACCATGCTTCCATCCATATTGCGGCTCCTTTAGCGTGTTTTCCGCCGTTTGGCCTCGGCCACCTTTTGGCATTTTTGCGTACTTGGTAGCGGTTCCACTGTCATCCACCTGTTTCCCTTCCCTCTATTTCTTTCCTCTTTCTTTCCATTATATTTCACCTGCCATTCCCCTCCATTTCCATTTTATTTTTTTCCCATATTTCCCTTGTCTGCTTGCATTCCTTCTCCCCATTCCATTCCATTCCTTTTATCTCACTCTCTCCGATCTTCCTTCTCTTTCCTCCTTCTTTCCTGTCCTGTTCATCCATCTTTCTCCTTCTTGTCTCTCTTTCCTTACTGTGTGTCTATTTCTCCGTTGTCTATTCATCCTCCATATATCTTTCCTATTATGTTCTTTAATTCCTATTGTGTCCTGTGTCTTCATTCCTTCTTTTATTTCATATTTCTATTATCTCTACTCTTTCCTTGTTTATCTTTCATATTCTCTTCATCCATTACTTCCTGCTCCGGCAACCTACCCTTTCCTTTCCACGGCTCCTATCCTATTTTCTCCTTCCTGTGTCTTTCGTTTTGCTGTGTATGTGTATATGTATTTATGTGTGTGTATATGTATTTTCCTCACCTTGTGTACCACTCTTTTCCTCTCTCTCTCTTTCTCTCTCTTTTCCTCTTTTCCTCTCTTTCCTGTCTCTC
>NC_053133.1:20330421-20392921 GCF_010015445.1 Perca fluviatilis
TATTCTGCACATCTATACTTTAGGCATCTGTTTTATACCATGGTCTGGGTAAATACTTGATTCTGATTAGCTGCAGGGTGTCCATAAAAAAAGTGTTATAGGACACCTACTAAATGCGTTCCGGTGAAACAGTTCTTAATTAATGCGCTACATTAAAAGAAAAGAAAACGTGAATCTGTTATTTCCAACACTGTGTTGTGCTTCAGTGCCTTGTCCTCTGAACACCACAGGATGGCGCTAACACACAAGCTGCAGGAAGTAAGTTACACTGCCCCTCTGAACTGACTTTGTTTCACAGCGAATGGCGTTATCTCGCATCCCGTTCGCTGTTCTTCAGGCTGCGGCCGACCGTACACTTGGCACATAATCGTTCGTGAAAATCGTTACATTGTTTTGGGAACAACGACGTGCCTGGATAGCTAGCTTGTATTGTTGTTAAACATACTGTCAAATTATATTTACTGATTGCCAACTGTACACAATGTTATTGACTTTGGATCTTGCTAGCATAGCGTTAGCTTTCTGGCTCATAGCTGTCTGAGCTGAACATAGACCGTAAAAGAATGGACACAGCGACGCCATAGACTTCGATGGAGACAGTGAAGTCAATTAGAAGCACTTTTCCGGTGATGGCTGAGCGTTACTTTGTAGCCTGAAACTGACCTTGACGAAGTAGATGTGACGTGAGCAACCTGTCTGAAAGTTGGAAGTCTTCTGGTAGCTGTGCCAAGAGAAATCTCAATCATTCCCAATCTTGCAGAGACGGAGAGTGTAGATATATGTAAGGAGATAACATAAGCACAGGCTAATTATTGCTAACTAAAATGCTAGTTAACATTAGTAATTAAACTTAAACAGCTAATGTGAGTCGAAACTGCCTGCGAGCTTCTTCTGTACTGTACGGTAATTTCTCTACAGTGCGACAGTAAGTTGCGTGGTTATGACACAATCGTTAGCCTGTTTTTACAAAAACGTCTGCTACAGAGCCATAATGTGAGGTAATGGAGCCTTTCATACATTGTCGTGTTTGTTTAGAAATAAACAATGGACAAATAGAGTCTTTAAATGCTTCAGATGTAAAGTTATTCACTGTCAAAGTGGCGCCAAAATGAATGGGAGTAAATGGAATGCTAACGGCGGGTGATGGCTTGTTAGCCTAAGAGTCTCCCCATAGAAGGTACGCTTTTCGGATGCTTGCTTACCCCCTTGGAGCTGAAGGGCTCTATGAGCTGAGCGGACTCTAAATATCTCACGTTGCTAAGGGTAGCAAGTCATATCTAAGGCCTGTCCTATTTACTGGAGCAGTGAACAGCGTTTGGATTGCATAAGAATCTTATGGGATGGGAATGATTGGTCCAGGTATTAGTCCAAAGTTTCGTTTAGGTATTGGTATCGCTATCGGTATCAAAATTTTTTTAACGATTCCCAGCCCTAAGTATGTCTTCAGTGCTTGGTTTCATTTTATGTTGATGATTTGTTATATGTAGTTGTTGGCACAGCTCTGCTGACATCATATAGGATCATTTGATTTTGACTTACATGTAGGGCTGAACGATTTTTGAAAATAATCTAATTGCGATTTTTTCCCCAAATATTGCGATTGCGATTCGATATTCGATTATTTTTATTAAGACAAACAATAAATCATTGTATAGTATGAACAACACACAATTACACACTAGACAGTTAAATAAGTAAAAACACATACATATATATATATATATATATATATATATATATATATATATATATATATATATATATATATATATATATATATATATATATATATATATATACACAGAGAGGAGCTGCCTCCAGCCCCTCCCCCTCGTGAAGTTGCGTGCCGACACTGTCAACACTGCACTTGCTCAGAGAGGCTATCGTTACGTTAGTTGCTGTGGTCTTGCCGTGGGATTAACTGTACTAATAAAACCGTTGAAACACCGCGGCCACGCTGCTGTGAAAGCTCCCCAAACCATCATTTATCAGTCTGATTGTTACCCCTCTCAGTGGCAGCTCCTCCACCCATTATTTCATTTCCAACCGACGTGAGAGGACGCTGGCGCTGGTTATTCGCCGCTTCTCCGTCTGCTATTCGTCTGCTATTCGTCTGCTATTCTCTTGTGTTTGTGTTCGCTGTACCCCCTACCTCTGGACAGCCTCTGTAACTCTGGACAGTCTCTCTGCTGGTTCCCCGAAGCCGCCTGGGGCTCTTGACCGGACTCTTGCCTCGTCGGTTAGCCGCTAGCTAGCTGCCCCGTTCACCAAACGCGTGGCGGCAAATCCTAGCTGCTTCGGCGGCTAACCCGGTGCTGACCCTCCTCCTCATAGGCAACCTCCACCAGATGCGAGCCGCGACCAAGACTAGACATTCCTCTCCTTCGGTCATGCTGTGGATCATTTTGGCAATCACCTCATTCATCCATCTCCACCTCCACCTCTGTGCTCCTAGCCCACGGTAACCACTATCACGGAGCTCTCCGTCCCTCCGTCCGGCATCATGATCAAATATTCAACTCTGCAACTGGTCCAATTCGTCAACTACTCCATTCCATCCTGCATCCCAGTCATCAAACAGTTCGGACTTCTACGTCGACGCCGTTACATCCACAGAAGCTCTCGCCCGCCAAAGTTTGTTTTCTTCCACCACGGACAATCCATTCCATCCATCTGGTCACCTGCACGCTCTGTTGCACCTGTCCCACGTCATCTGAATGCTTCACCCACTGGTTCACATAGGGCTGAACGCATCATCAGGCTACACAGAAAACCCGGACCGGACTACAGTGCTTTCCCCACTTCACATACACTCAATCATACTCTCCAATCATTTGCTAATCGGCTCACTGTCCCCCTCAACTGCAATACCCCCACACCCCAACGACCACCGCACTGCTAACCGGGACAACCTCAGATCTCTCCAGCCTGCCCCCATCCCACCACCCTCTCACCATGCCAACTTTGCCCTCCTCAACACCCGATCGGCTCAACAATAAAGCCCCTGCCCTCCATGAACTAATCCTCGACAACACTCTTGACTTCCTTCTGCTCACCGAAACCTGGCAACAACCCAACGACTTCTTCTCCCTCAACCAAGCATCCCCCCCTGGCTACAACTACATCTGCAAACCCCGCCCCTCCCACCGTGGAGGTGGCCTCACCGTCATTTTCAATCAGAACTTCCGGATCACAGAACTCACCCTCCCCTCAGTATCATCGTTTGAATATCTCGCCTTCAAAACTCTTTCCTCCATGACAGTCATCCTCATTTACCGGCCACCTAAACCAAATCCCTCCTTCCTCTCTGATTTTACTGAACTCCTCACACTAGCCTCATCTCTCTCCACACGTCTGCTGCTACTCGGTGACTTAAACATCCACATGGACTCCCCCACATGCAAGCTCTCATCAGAATTCAAAATTTTACTGGATAACTTCTCTCTCACCTAACATGTCACATTCCCCACCCATGAAAAGGTCACATCCTCGACCTGGTCTGCTCCACCAACCAACCAGTGCTCGACCTCCATCCATGCCTCTTTCCCCTCTCTGATCACAAACTGATACGGTTCACCATCCCTTCTCCAACCCCCGCCCCGCCTCCTCAGAGAAATCACCTTCCGCAACCTCAAATCTATCAATCCCCACCATCTCTCTGACCTGCTCTCCACCACTCTCCACCTGGACTCAACCCTCAACTCACCCGATGACCTCACAGACCACCTCAACTCCACCTTGTCTACCTCCCTCAACACCCTGGCCCCCTCAAAACAAAACTCGTCACTTTTAACACCTCTTCACCCTGGTACACACCTGCACTCCGGAAAAGTAAAACAAACTGGCCGCCAACGTGAACGTCTGACAAAGAAATCATCCCTCACAGTCCATCACGAAGCCTATAAATCCCATCTCATCGCCTACAAAAGATGCCCTCATTGCTGCCAAATCTGCCTACCTCCCAACCCATCCTCACCGACCCCTGCCAAAACCCCAGAACCCTCTTCTCCACATTGAACAACCTCATCAAGCCTCGGACCAACAGCCTCCTTACCTCTACTCCGGATCTCTGCAACTCATTCCTCCACTTTTTCACTGACAAAATCAATCTCATTTACAAATCCCTATCCCCTGTATCTGACCTTCCAGGATCTACTCCAGCACCTACCTTGGACCCTCCTCTCCCCATCCCTCCAGACCTCCCGACCCCTCCTCCACACTTCCTCCTCTCCCAGTTTAACCCAGTCACTCCTCCTGAAATCTCCAAACTCATCAGCTCTTCCAAACCCACTACCTGCTCCCTTGACCCCCTCCCTACTCCACTTCTGAAGTCCTGCCTCCCGGTCCTATGCCCCTACCTCACTAACCTCTTCAACTCCTCACTGTCCCTTGGAACTGTCCCCTCTGCTTTCAAAACTGCCGCTGTCACCCCAATCCTTAAAAAACCTGGTCTGGATCCCTCCTCTCTCAACAACTACCGCCCAATATCCAACCTCCCCTTTCTGTCTAAAACCCTGGAACGCATAGTCGCCTCACAACTACAAACCCATCTTCTTGCCAATAACCTATTCAAACCTCTCCAATCTGGTTTTCGCCCCCTACACAGCACAGAAACCGCTCTCCTCAAAGTCCTCAACGACCTCCTCACCTTTGCTGACACCGGTTCCCTCAACATCCTCATCCTCCTCGACCTGAGTGCAGCCTTCGATACTGTGAGCCATAACATCCTGCTCACCAGACTCAAAAGACCTCGGTATCGACGGTACTGCACTCAGCTGCCGCTCCTACCTTTCCAACAGATCCCATTTCATCTCTCTCCACAACCACACCTCTGCCACAGCCACAGTCACTCAAGGTGTTCCCCAAGGCTCCGTACTTGGCCCCCTCCTCTTCATCATCTACATCCTCCCTCTTGGTCAGATACTCCGCCACTTCAACCTGGACTTCCACTGCTATGCTGACGACACCCAGATCTACCTCAGCACCAAATCCCCCCACAATCCTCCCCTCTCCCACATCAACTCCTGTCTGTCAGCTATTAAAACCTGGATGCAACACAACTTCCTCAAACTCAACAGCGACAAAACAGAATTCCTTCTGATCGGCTCCAAATCCACACTCAGCAAAACCAAAAACAAACCCACTCTCACCATCGACGGCACCATTGTCTCCCCATCTCCCCAGGCCCGCAACCTTGGCGTTATCTTTGATTCCACCCTCTCCCTTGAGCCTCACATCCGTCAAGTCATTAAAACCTCCTTCTTTCACCTCCGCAACATCGCCAAAATCAAGCCCTCTCTCACACCCCCGCTGCTGAAAGACTCATTCAAGCTTTCATCTCCACTCCGCTTTCCTCGGCATCAGCTCTACCAACATCAACCGACTCCAACTGGTCCAGAACTCAGCCCGCGCCTCATTACCTGCTCCAAATCCTGGCACCACATCACTCCAGTCCTAAAACAACTCCACTGGCTTCCCATTTCCCAACGGGATCACCTACAAAATCCTGGTCCTCACCTATAAAGCCCTCCACCATCTGGCCCCCTCATACCTCACTGACCTCCTCTCCCCTTACCAACCCTCACGGTCCTCAGATCCACCTCAGCCGGTTCCCTCTCCATCCAAAAGTCCAACCTGCACTGTTTTGGGGACAGAGCCTTCTCCAGAGCAGCTCCCAGGCTCTGGAACTCCCTCCCCCAAGAGATCCCGCACCTCTGAGTCCCTCACCATCTTCCAGTCCCGCCTCAAGACCCATCTCTTCACCTCAGCCTACCCATAGTCCACCTGCCCCCTCCCTTTTTCATCTGTATCTTGTTTTGTTCTACTTGTTTTGTTATGTTTTTATAATCTACCCTGCCCTGTAAAGCGACTTTGAGTCCATGAAAAGCGCTATATAAATTCAATTTATTATTATTATTATTATTATTATATCTTTATATCTTTATAACGGAGCTAACCGCTAACCGGAGCTAACCGCTAATCAGAGCTAGCTCGTTGCCAACCGAGCCTTCAGTTCTGCGTGCCTGTATCCATTAACTGCATGTATGGACTCGAGCCCAAACAAAACCCTTCATTTTATTAAAATGGCTGTAAAAGTTTTAAACTTCAACTCAGAATTGTTTGAATGACAGAGATCAGCTCAAGGTACAGTGTAGCGTTAGCGTGCTAAGTTGATGCTTTCTCTGCGTAGTGCAGACTGATTTGCTCTTGCGAGTCATCAAATCGAGACCAAATCGCAGCCTTTGCGATTAGGAAATCGCGTTTTAACATATCGCGATATTATCGCAAATGCAATTAATCGTTCAGCCCTACTTACATGTAATAAGATAATTGGCAAGCGTGGATAAAATGGGCAACAATTGGGAGATTAGCATGTTTTCCCTTCAACTACAGACTGTCTCTTTTCCAATGAAATCACAAGAGTGCCTGTAACTCCTATGTAATCACTGCTAAATCACAGCAAAGACACAATGATGCCTTTGATGACATTTTTATTTGTCTTTCTTTAGAGAGGTGGCAGGATGGCAGCTATATACAGATGTGGTATGTTGACTGCCAGAAATAACAAAGAGGTAGAAGCTGTCTCCATCATGTTATTAATTATTAAACCAATCTGTCACACCATAATCCCATTTCAACCGCAGGAAGAACCGCAAACACCTTACTCGATCTGTGTGAATTTCTCATACTGTATCTTGCAATGTTTGTGTCTTGGGATCTTCACAGAGGGAAACTGCACCTCTTTTCAAATTTCACAGATAAAAATATCCGCCTCACTAAGAGAATAAACCGGTGACACCCTTGTAGTGCTGCAACACAGATGGGCCTTTTAGGAACAGCTTGAGAGGACACAATGACGGAGATTGTTTTTTACTACATTAAGCCGGTCTCCTCCTTTCCCACCTAAACACAATCAAAGACTCTATATTATCAATAACATCTCCCACTGGAAATACAATTTCAAGGTCTATTTGATACATGAAAAAGCATTGATGCATTCTGATTCATAAATGGTATTTTTCATAGGTTTTGAGGAGAAATCTAGGATAAAACATACAGTGCTGTTTAACACTAGCTCTACCACTGCAGCTGGTGTCCTTACTGTACCTTCATGGTTTATTCACATAAAATAAACAATTTAAATTTTTAATTCTACTTGCTATATTTAGATATAGTTAGGATTATATATAACGAAGACTCTTGTCCTAAAATGGTCTCCTAGAAAGGAAAGATCAAGACTGCCATCACCTGAGAAACTATTTATATAACTATTTATTATTAAAATGACCTATGTCTAAAACTATAGTCTTTTTACTTGTAAACAAGCCTCTAAAATTCACTTAGTAATGTGTAAAGTATAGTAATATATATTTGTTTTTTGGGTACCTTGCAATATCTGTTTTGTATTTAGATTGATTTTCTTCTGAGATTTTTGAATACTTCTATATGGAGAAGAGAGTGATGTGTTCTCTTGTTGCGGTGGGAAATAACTGACGAAATGGAAAAGTATTTTACTGTCACTAATCAAACAATAAACACATTGTTAAAAAATAATTCACTTAGTAATCAGTTTAATGTCCACTGGAGTAGTGTTAATTTTGTCACCTATTTTTAATTTAGTCTTGTGCCAAATGTCCTTGTTAGTTTTAGTCATATTTAGTCATTCACATATCTGTTTTTGTTAGTCAAGTTTTTGTCGACTAAAAGTCTCGTCATTTTAGTCTAGTTTTAGTCAAAAGAGAACTCAATATATCTTAGTCAAGTTTTAGTCAAAACATTTTAGTCTTTTTTAAATAACAAATTATTTATTATTTCTGATAACCACTTCAGTCAAATAGTTATATAAAAATAAATTATATAAAGTTATATAAATATCGAGCCTCTTCCTTATTTCACCAGTAAATTCCTGTTAAACGACAAAAACAACCACTGAATAGGAAAATGGTATTTTACAATAACATTGAACGCAGCACGAGGATGGTGAGTTTGAAGTGAACGCAATATATGTGTTGTTTTTCAGACAACGGCAGCGGCATACTGTCGTACGTCCCCCTGTTGGAATCCTCTCCAGTGAAATATAGACAAACTTTACACCGTTTAGCTGTCAGCATTTTAACCGTGTTTAATCCAGCTGCTAGCTAACGGTAGGCTAACGTTACCTGCTGTCAGGTGTAGTGTTAACTAGCTAACGGTGGGCTAACGTTACCTGCTGTCAGGTGTAGTGTTAACTAGCTAACGGTGGGCTAACGTTACCTGCTGCCAAGTATAGTGTTAACTAGCCAACGGTGGGCTAACGTTACCTGCTGCCAGGTATAGTGTTAACTAGCTAACGGTGGGCTAACGTTACCTGCTGTCAAGTATAGTGTTAACTAGCGTCCCGTGCAGCGATGTTTCGGTTGCCTCTAACGTCCGTTTAGGAGCATCAGAGAGAAGCGCAGGCATTTAAGTGGCACCGAAATCCGCGTTGCTATTCGGTCCGGTAGATAGCGGTCGTTAAGGCACCGGTCGGTGCCGTATTAGCACCGGGTCTCGGTACCCAACCCTAATAACAGCTGAATATTCTATCTCATGATAGAAAAGTAGAGACGATTGTAGACGAAAATGAAGAGAGATTTTATCTTAGTTTTTATTTTATGCAAAACATTTTAGTCTCGTCTTTTTTCGTCAACAATAATGCATGTTAATTTAGTCTTAGTCAGCGTTTTTGGACATTTGCGCAGTCTATTCATCGTCTCGTCTTAGTCATGGAAAAAAAGGTCGTCGACAAACATATTTAGTCTCGTCTGACGAAATTAACACTACACTGGAGGTTGTGTCCTACTGTATCAACCATCAACGTAGGTCTCCCATGAATATGATCTTACCCTGACATTAATGAAGTAGTTATAGTTGCCTTAGTCTATATCCACAATGTTCCACTTCTGGGATTGCTCTGGTGCCACCTGAAATTCCACCCGATATCCCTCTTTTCTGACGGATGTGAGAAATGACAATAAACCAGAGAATGTTTATCTCCCATCCCGGAATGCTGTGTGGACTAGCGAGGAAGTTCTGGCAATGTGAGACTATAGTTGCCTGAACTTTAATAAAAATGCTGGTGTATCTTTGTCCTGCTAATGGTGGCACCAGATCAGCAAAAAGCTCATACAGGGAATATTTGAGTGTGCTCCTATTTTTTCATGAAGGAGTTCAGGACTCGTTGGAAAGATAATGCGTAAACATGTACGTATGAAGTTTTCAGACATGTCTAAGTTGGGCCAATGTTACTTGTTTATTGAATGTTTTGCTTATTTGACTTATTAGCATATTTCTTTGATGATATGTCTGAAATAAATTTCTTCATTCATTCATGAGGTGACCTTATTTTCTATGTGTAGCCTATAGCAATGGCATAATCAGTGTGTGATTTAAACCAATGCTGTCTATTTTGTTGTCCTCTGGCTTATGTATGACTATTAATAACATAAGTGTGTTTTGTCATACAAAAAAACTTTTTTTCAGTCTGTGCAATATTAGGAAATTAAATAGCAGGACAAGAAATCTATCAGGAACAGTGCTTAAGCATGGTTTATCTTCTAAAACAAGTGCACAAGGCAGACTATGTATAGATAGAAGCAAGTTATTTGTAGTGCAGCGAACAGTGAATAGGCAACTGATGTATCAATCTGTCTTCCTGAAAAATACCTATCGCCAGAGGAATGAGTCTACAGTAGGCCTCTGAAGTGACAAACAGCAGGGTGGTTTTGCTTGGTTCAGCAAAAAAAAGGGTCTTGTGTGCTGGTATACTGCAAAAAACACATCCATTTGTTTAAGAAGAGCTGGTCAGGACCACATCTATTTGTCATGGAGAACACGGCGAGTGAAGGAGTGATTGAGTGGCCTGCAGTGAGTGACCCAGTGCAAGGATTACACAGGATTGAAACAGTGACGACAAAGCCGAGGCTGAATTGGGAGCTAAGGGAGCAGGAGCCTCTGTTTCTGCCTTCCAACCGGTAATGTGTGTACCACAGAAGTGCATTACTCAAATACAAAATATATGCTGTGCATGCATTGTCCGGCAGTGAATCTCAGCTCTAGATAATGTTCAAGACAAATGTTGTTTTTGAAACGGCATCTTGTTTAAATATAGTAAATGTGATCGGCATGAGGAAAATATTTGCTCCATGTCGTCAGTCATTCGTGATTTCCACTGGTACGGGTGTGGGTGAGAAAGGTGCCTTCCTTCCTATTTTCCTCTCTTACCGTCTCCAGCTCTCTTTTTTTTTTTTTTCATCCTGTCTCAAAACATCTCACGAGTGCTCTATTTTTACGACATTGCATGGAGGATGTTGGGGCTTTTGTGCTGCTTAAGTGGCATTTTCATCCACTTCACTCTGATTATTTTCCAACCAGTTCCCATTGGGTGTTTTGGTGCAGCCTTGTGAACTATGTGGAAGGAGGGGCACGCAAGTGGGTTACGTTAGTAGCCATCAAACAGTTCAGTTAAATTTTGGTGAAAACAATCTCTGTGATTGTTACTTTCCGTGGAGATTTGGTTGCGCTGCATGCTTGCTTGCTTGGACCACCAGAACTGCACGGAGCAAGGGAGTTATACAGTATTTGGGCATCTGAACGTATCCTGCTCAAAAGCTCAAAAACATTGAGATTTTGCCCAGTATGACTTTTAAAGGCAGCCAGTCCGCAAAAGAAAATTGTATTATTTATTTTTTACAGCATACATACAGGATGTGTGTGTGTGTGTGTGTGTGTCTCTTTTAGTATTTTCTGTGCTTAATAGATCTGTCAGAATGCTTCATGATGGGGTTTGTGGAGGTGGCCTTATCCTGTATTACATGCTCGCTGGTTAAATTCATACAGTTAAAGACAATACAGTACTCAATTTTTAAAGCCAGTATAAGGATCTAAACAGCTCTTTTTCTCTGTTATACGACGACTTCATATCTACTCAGAAAATCGTTGATACCAGCAGAAATTGCAAAAACCAAGTCAATAAATTTCTCATACATGTAGCACACATGAAACCAGGTTAACACGGTATTTTGTGCCTGATAGCAAATAACTTGCATAATGCAGGTGCGTGCTAAAACTGTAGATGCGTTACCTGCAGGTGCTGAATCACTCACACTGCAGCAATTAATCCCAACATTTTGGAGTCCTGCCAGGCTGGAGCCTGCTGATTCATTCACCACGTTTCCACCCAAAAATACCATCACTGCATTAATATTGCAGCTTGCCTTGATATATATCAGCTGGCATGTTTGTTTAAAATATGAATTCAGGATTTTGCATGAAACAGGAGTAGTAGTTTCAAAGGTGGCCTAACATGATTTGATTTGATTTAACAACTCGCTTTGAAAGCACTTCTAAGACGCAAAGGTTACATTTAAGGTACACTGTATCACCACGTATTCAGTGGTGCCAGCTGACTGGATTGCATTTGATGAAAGATAAAAATAAATTGTTATAATGACTAAAAATTGCCATAAGTTTGAGATTATTGGCCTTGTGTTGAAACTGCCAGCATACGAAAGGCAACCCAACAGATTGTTGTTACCTTGCAAACGAGCTGAACACAGCACTTGGAGCTAATTGGAGATGTAAATCACAATGTTAACACCCACATGAGCAGGTGGAAGCGAAGATCCATTTTCTGGAGACCTGTCAGTTCTGACAGTTCCTATCGACAGGAAGGTAAATGTTTTTGATCATGAACACGTTACAATTATGTTTCACGATGATAATGACCACACAAAACACTGTTTACCAGAATGACTGAGCTGTGATCAAAGAATGCAAAAAAGCAAGGATAGAGAGACAATACAGGGGAAAAGTTCAGTGGATGAGGGGTACTGAGGGATCATTTTTTTATTTGTCACGTCTTATAGGTGTGTATGTTTATATTTGACATGTGAATTTCAATTGGATGAACAGAAAAACTGTGATATGCTCTCATCACAGCTCCCCACTTTATGATCTCCACTGAAAGGACAAATACTGCCAAGAGCAGTTAACAATCAAGGTGAAATAAAAACATATTTTCTTTTCTTTCTTTTCCCGTAGACATTTCAATTATACAGCAATATTTTCTAAGGCTAGAACGTGAAAGGGAATATGCTAAAAGTGCCAGATGGACATACAGTATCTTAACCGAAAAATCTTCCTCTGAGAGCAGCTGCAAGGCAACAAAGACAACCTCAGATCTGCGCTCCAGCATTTGCATGACTCTCCGAGCTGTATTAGCAATCAGGAAGTTCTGGAGAGGAGTGCACAGGAAGTTACTTTGATATGATCAATCAACCGCATTATACTGCATGATGAATATGCAGCTGAACATGGTGCTCCTCTTCACAAGAGGGAGGCAGTTTTAATTAAGATTCAGAGAATCTGAATTCAACCATAGAGGCGCAGAGGCAACCATAACAGGAAGCAGGAAGTCTCAACAATTATCAAGATAGATTGAGGTAGTGCTGTATGTGTGCATATAATTGAAAATGGGTGTTAAAATACTACATTTTAGTTCAAAATGTGATGCATGCTGCATGTGCATTAGGCGTTGAATCATTGTATATAATGAGCTGAATGTCTATTAAAGACGCATCTGACAGTTTGAATTCACAAATAATTTCACATCCTAACTACGTTTCACATCCTGGGAACTAGGTGTAAAGTGCAACTTCTGTGATGGCTGTTAATTGGTAGGAACGATTGGGGTTTTTAAAAGTTTTCGAAACTATGACGCAATATATTTCCCAAGCGGCACTTCTCTTGTGTCTCAGAGATAATTTACATATCGAGGGAGGAGAGATCGTGTTTTCCACCCTGAGGAGAAAAATAGTTTGCGCAACATCATCACTTTGAATTCCAAAGTGCTGCAGCTCTTGACAAAATCCGAGCTCTGTGTTGTGAAAGTTTAAAGGACAACACAGCGTTTTGGTCCTTTTGATGAAAAGGCTATTTGAACCTTTATTTCCTTTGAAAGTGTGCTGCATGATACCAACATGCTTATCTCTCTCTTTTTTTTTTTTTTTAAGATGCTGTACTATACACAATAGAGCTTCTTGTTGGAAATGGAATAAGCTGTGATGATTTTTCACAAGCTGACAAGCCTGTGATTACAGCTTAAATCAGTGCAAAATAAATACTTTAAGTTTAAATAATGCAAAAGCAGTGCAGAAGAAAGATTCCAGGAATTAGTCATAGCATGGATGACAAATGACCTGATGAAGGTAAAAAATCAGGACATTGTCCTATAAGTAGGTCTGATACTGTAAAAAATGCATGCTCTGCGATAAAGTGCACTCAGGAGCAAATTTTGCCCTAACGCAGCAGGACTTACTGGGTATCCAAGGAGCAATATTTTATGATTAAGTGCTCTAATGACTGCCTTTAAGGGGCAAAAGCATTATTCATAATACACTTTGCATTTGGGTTTTCTTATGGCTCACCCGTTCCAAATAGTCTAACTCCCAGCGAGCTGCTATTAATTCACTGTTTGCCCAATCAAATTAAAAGTGGCAGTCAGCGTCGAGGTTTGTTCATTCATGAGGTGGATCTGATTGCGCTTCAGGCCCTGTCAGTGCATGCAGCCTGATAAGAGGCTTGTACTGCGATTGGGCTGATTGCAGAGTGGTCTTTTGGCTGCCATTGATGCAGAGCCTATTGTGCGCTCAGCGCTGATCAGGCTGAATAACAAGGTTGTTGTGATGATTGACAGAGATGGGTTTCTTTTTTCTTTTTTACATTTACAACATTTACAACATCAAACAAGCCCCCCAAGTATATATAAATACTTGCTTGTATTGACTTGTGTACTTACTGGTCAACATTGTAAATACCAAAACGAATATATTTAGGTTTATATATCATTTGTAATGTCAGTTGATATATTTATTGTATTTATTTTTCAGCAGTGACAGCGCCCTCTAAATTAGAGCTCTCCGTCAGGGTGTGGATATTTGGTTCCAACTGACGATGCCGGTACCGTAATGTGATTGGTGCAATATCTGTGTGGGCGGGCACTACAAATAGTTTGTTATAACACTTCAACAGCCACACGCAGGCAGGGCGAGACCGATTCAAGACCAAGATCAGACCAGTGCGATAAAATGTGGAAAATACTAACCATAGGCACTCCTCAAATTGATCTGAAAGATCCACATTCCCGTAAAAAAAAAAAAACACCCACAGAAAACAAGATTGTTCTTCATTCTCCTCTTTTATTATTATACTATTATTATCTGAGACCGAGACAAGACCGAGTAAAAATGTGGTCGATTCTGAGACGAGACCGAGACCTTCAAAAAGTGGTCTCAGGACCAAGACCGATCTCGAGTACTACAACACTGCAATGTGGACTTTACCACGTGTCTCCTAAAGTCAACTGCTGCCATAAAACGCACACACAGAGGCTTGGTGCTTGATTCGCTTTCCACAAATATGTCCAACAAAATGTTTTTCATCCTCTTTTAAGAAAATCTACACAATAGTGGCAGCATCATTGCAGTTTATATTTCCTTACACAAAAAAAGCAAGAATACAAATTACCGTTCAACTTTAACTGAAAAGGGAGACTGATAGCACGCAAACCTATGTCAGGTAATTTAATCACAATTACTGCTAGTCATAAAGTCATAGAACAAATGTGGTGTCTGTTCATTTAACAGCATAACTCAAAGTGTACACACCGACAGCGTCTAACTTTGCTGAGGCCCTATAATACAGAGAACCCAAAGGGAAATAAATCATCAGCGGCTGCTGTAGGGGACACAGGAAAGGTTATGAATGTCATTACAGCCCTCTGCGGACTTTGTGGTGAACTCATTCACAGTACTTCATAGTCATGGTTCTGAAAAAGCTCAGATCATGGCCAAAATGTGTTATACTGTTAACAATGAGGTGATGTGGTTCTGGCCACTTGTAATGCTGTAGATAATGAGATAGGCAAGGGACACAATGAGAGGCAGTGGACCTGACAGCATGGAGAGCCTGGATTAGACCACTCTATGAAAACAGAATCACTCGTGAACGGACTCTTGTGGCCTTTCATAGAGACGGCTCACAATAAGGGATGGAAGAAAAAAGAAATCATTCCCAGTCATTTCTCTTATCAAACTGCGCTTTTCATTTCCCAAGCTCACTATTGAATTTTCTCGCTCAAGCTCAACATGGGTGATGGGGTTTCTCTTCTTTGTTGTATGTCATCAACACACTGGTCCTGCCTGGAGGTTAATAATGAAAGTTAAAAGAGCATTGCATATTAATGCCCAAATGATTGAGCTACACAGCAGAGCAATAACTGTCCTTCAATGGCAAACTCTGCTGTCTTAAAAACAATTAATACGTGCGACATGTTGGCCCATTCATGCTCGGCTGGAATCACTTTATCAATTCAGGGAAGTTGTCACTTGCATTTATACACTGATAACATACAAAAATACATTTCCAAACGCACTACTTTTTTAGTTTTAGCTCTGTATGTAAAAAACTAAACATTTATCATTGTCATTGTTAATCATTGTTTACATATAATTATTTACATTGTCCTCCTTATTACTAAAAATGTATATATAAATGATCTCTTCTTCAGAAGGTGATTTCGCAGCATAACATCTTGAATTGTTTGACAGCAAGGTTAGCTTACATTACCGTTTTTTGTAAGAAAAAACAAATGTTTAGACTAAAATTATCTGCAATGGCACTGATAATTGGACAAGAAGTGATGGTAAAACAACTGGGGCAAAGCATGAACACTGGCAACCGCAAGGCAATACATACAAAAAATGAAGATTAAAATAAGGTTAGCTTAATTTTAGTAAGCTATCTTTTGTTTGTGGGGCACAATTTTATTTTTTTTGTTTTGTATAAAGAAACTACATTAAAATTAACAAAGAAATTGAAATAATTATGATAAAATGTGACTTTTTGGTGTTGTACCATCTTTCTGTTGTACCATAACTCACATGGGTACGAAAATGGGCTTTAGTGCTATAGTGCGTAGTTTCTGTCACCCCAGCCCTGCTCCACGCTGTTGCTAGTAGCCAAGGAGGAGGATTAAAAAAACATGATGGACTCTTCAGAAGAGGTCATTATCTTCACTCGATTTGCTGTGCGCGAAAGTTGCCGGACGACCCCAGTTTCTGAACACAGCCATACAGAGAAATACAGAGAGAGTTTTGTGGAGCTAATTGTCTTTTTATCAGCTCATTTGGCAATGGATTGAATGTAACCGGCGTTTATTAATATAAAAAAGTTACGCACTAAAGCCTTAATTATCAGCAGTTCTTCCAAACGTAAGTGCGTACAAATAAACCGCACAGCCACGAGACAACCATGTCCAATACAATTAGTTTGAGGTTTGTATTTTAATCATCTTGCTCCTTCAAAATACCCTTTTCTTCAATAATGGCAGCAGATTATGAATATGAAACTGTTCAAAACTGATATTTTCTTGATTGAAGAAAAAGATGAACCTCAGTGTGTTCCCTCGTGCTATCTGAAAGATCATTATCTGCCTTAATATCCTAACTGATGCACATTTAAAGAGCTTTCCCGGACAAGAGGTCACTGAAGGTTGTGCCACTCAACGTAAGACGAAGTGATGCGGCATCTCTTATCCAGATTTTCTAAATTTGATCACAGCTTTGCATATCAGCCAGACATAGAGCATTATGCTCTGATGATGTTAGTGATGTTTTCTCTAAAGAAGGCAATAGATCTCTTATATAATAAATTCACCGCTTGATCAAATTAATGTATCCCCCCGTGTGTCAGCCAATTTAGATAATCCTCTACAATGTCACTGATGTGACACTAGTGACAGATGTTAATATGCTGTGAAATATCACAATGCTTTCAAAACTCATTAAACCTAGGGTGTGGATCTTTGTTGAGATCAATATTAATTTCTTTGTCATTTGTCATGTGTCCACTGAAAAAGATAAGTGTGACTGCTTGAGTCCAACTGAGAGCTGATCCTCACACCAGCGCTGCTGATTTAGACAAAATGTTACAGGAGAGAAGAAGTCATGCTGGATGAGAGGGAATTACTATGGGATGTGTTTCACATGGAAGAAAAAGAGAAGATGGGAGGGGAGAAAAGAAAAGCCAGGTATCGAGCAGATTTGAAGGCAAGGCAGGATATTGTAAATCCACCACCTATTCCCCAAATCACTTGGGGAGCTGAACTTATCTCAGATCACTCGCAACTCTGTTATCCATGCAGAACTGCTGAGTGGGCTCTTCCAGTGATCAGGGTCAGCTGTCCCTTTGACCACTGCTGATGAGATCAACACTGAGTGTATAAAGTATTGGGGAAAGTTAGTAACTTCTGGCTAAGTAATGAAAGAAGGCGATTATATTTAATACGACGTGCTGCCAACTCATACACAAAATGTAACTCGATATGACCTAATCGCATTATGAAAGCTTTTACATCACATTTTTATGAAAGCTACATATGCTGCTCTCCATCTCTGAGCCAACACTAGTGTAGACATTAGCATCGCCTCAGATTAAAAGCTTTCCAAGATGAGAAGAGACTGTAGGGAGATGCAGATGAAGCTACTGTATGTGCCTTTTGGTGGAGTTTGTCCCTCAAACACATGCTTTCTTCTAAATATTAGCAGGGCTCTCAAGTCTCACGAATTCACCGTGAGACACACGCATTTCAACCAGCTCACACGCCACACCTTGTGTTTCTCACGCCGATGAATGCACAAACGCACTGAAAGCGACAATTGACGCGCCTCATTTGATGCTTCTATTGCGCACTGCAGGCATCCGATTAGAATTGCCAACATCGCTATTTAGGCAAAGGTAACATACTAACCCTATGAGTGGTTGCGTTAGACTTTCGTCGTACAATGTGTGCACCGCTGCTGCAGAATTATGAGCGTGATTCACATGATCATTAATATCCTCTGCTCTCTCTGTTTTAACTTTAAAGAATAAACAAATAGACCGTAGAGCGGATCTCCACAGAGCACAAGAGGCCAAAGTACATTTTTCATTTTTTAAATATGAAAACAAAGAGACTAGTGGTGATGTTAGCTGATTTTTTCTTAGTATTATATATATATATATATATATATATATATATATATATATATATATATATATATATATATATTTAAAGTGCCCATATTATGAAAAAGACACTTTTTCTGGGATTTGGGGTGTTCTTTTGTGTCTCTGGTGCTTCCACACACATACAAACTTTGAAAAAAATCCATCCATGCTGTTCTGAGTGAGATACGGTTTCTGAATGTGTCCTGCCTTCAGTCTCCTGGTGAGCTGTTGAAAATCGGCCCGGCTTGTGACGTCACAATCCGAAACGAGCTGGCTATCCGCAACCGTTAGCTCGTAGCGTTAGCATGCTACCTTGTTCTCAATAGCAAAGCACTGCTACAACACACACAAGTTCACCATAATCTACAAATGAACTACTTACATGTGCGCCCTCATTTAGAAGTCTCCCAGCTAATCCTGCCTTGTAACTGACCGAAGTTGGAGAAACAGGCTTTCTTTTACTTCTATGGAGCTAGCTGACATGATCTACATCTGAGCTACTGCGCATGTGCGAGTGCAATCAAAGATAGTACAGAAGAAGAAGAAAAGAGGTCTCACTCTGTAGCTAAAACAGAGACAAGGTGAAAAGAGGATCTGCAGCAGTGAGAGAGAGCTGTGCAGTACAACAAAAATATGGTGTTTTTTAAAAATTAAACCATGTAAACCATGTAAATGAGTATAATATGGGCAGTTTAATAATAAAAGTTGCATGGAATTGTTATGATTCAGTGTCAGATAGATGCTCAAGCTCAAGCTCATCAATCCACTTTATGTGTACAGTAGCCTGTTGTTCATTGTACTGGTTTGGGGCCAAATTTTTGTTTTGGATAAATTTGTATTTTATCTACAAAAAACAATGTATTTCAAATGGATGAAAATCCTGCATTTTTTATGTTTACTTTCACTGCTTTTACTGGTACATATTGCTATGCTTAATAATAATAGTGCCACCAAATGCTGAGGATAGTTTGAAACCGACGGCCTTTGAGTAAGCACGCATGCAACAAGAAGCGGGGATCCACTCGTAAAAACACTGCTCTGTAGCACTAAACTAGTGGTCTCCACATGGTACCTTTTGTAATGCATACATATTAGATCTGCACCTGCACACCAGCTGATGACTTGCCAAGGCAAAGCACACTGGAGCAAAAAGGGCTAAGAAAACAGACTTAACCCATCCCTGCTGTGACACACGAATTTTAATGAACAAATTTGCGGCATGAAAAAAAAATGCACCCAGGCAGGGAATCATTTAAAATTAACAAGAGCGATGATATCATGTCACCGTTACAAGGTCAAGACCATAACATCATTTGTTTTGCAGTGCTTTCCTTCGGCATGAATCACTTCATCCTCCTAGTCTGTACTCTCCTGCTCTGTCCTTCATACACATCCTGTACGAGTGGTGTAATTGCACCATGACAGGACCGATTCCTCATCCCCATCAATCACTCCATTGGAGATATGGGCTTCTTCCTAACATGACTACTCCCACCCTCCCTCCTGCCTTTTCCTTCCTCCCTCCCTCCATCCCTCCCTCCCTCCTCCCTTTCCTCCCTGGTCTGCCTCCAGGTTTTACGGTTATAGTGATAAATAACAGATCCAATGTTCAGCCCCCTATGTCCGAGCCCAGATTTCCTGGCCCGCATCCTATCGCGGTTGGACCAAAAACACAGTGCATTGAGTGATATATTGGCCATGTTGGGTTTGTGACAGGTTTTTGTTATGTTAGTGCTGTTGGGGCTGCCTTTAAGCACTCCCTCTGTGTGATATGTTATGTCTACTTTTTGCTTTGTGGACCACAATTAGGGAATTAATACAAGGGACAATATGAAAGGTAAACCAATTTTAAAAAACGTTCACAATTTTTGTTTGGAAAAAAAATGCATTAAAAGGTCATAACATTGAAAATAAGGAAAAAAGGGGAAAATATTGTTGCCTGAATATAAAGCCATTTCAGAGCAAAGTATCCTGCACAGCCTTAAGGGAGGTCACTATTTGGATACTGGGATACCTCAGATCTGCAGAGGAAAGATAAGAACTCTGTTTAATAGAGCCTTGACATTTCTAAATAGCTTGTTCTGCTGGACTAAGTGATTAGTTTACACAGCAGCATTGACCAGGCGAAGAATCTTTAAGCCCTTTTAATTAATATTTTTTTTTTTGCACTGTGACGCTTTTGTTACAGCGAGACACAGATCAGTGCTGCGGTAAGTTCACAGGCAGGGTATTCTATTCATAGCAGTATGCACCAATGAGTCACTCTTCATCTGCACCGATACAAAGACTGTTTGTGTTGTGAGATGTATTTTTTTTTTATCAAAAGAACAGAAGTGGAAAGTTTGCACACAGGGCCTGGTGGTTGCATCTCACTCGCACAGTTATGGGAAAACTCTGAATTTACAAAACCAAAGCACAATACAAATACAAAGCAAAGCAAACTCAAACATGGGTATTCAAGGAAATTAGGTTCTGCTGTACTCGAGTGAGCTAAAGAAAATGAAATCTGAATCTGAGTGTCTCAGAAGGCCCTGTTTTCAAATCTTAGCCCTGTGTTGAGTTTGCATGTCTCTGTTTTCTGTTTCTTTTCTAAATTAAAATACACGCATGCCACTGTGCTTACCAAAGTTGCCCTTGACCAAAGCACTTTCCTCATAAGTAGAGTTGGTCCCTTGGTGCTGTAATGTGGATGCACATTGGTCTTTAATAGTTAGGATGGGTTAAATGCAAGAGGACAAATTTCCCCACAGGGATGGATAAATAATAACTCGGCCATTAACCCCAACTGTTTCTGTGACCCTAAAAAATATAGTTACTTAAAATTACAACACAAGTTATTGCCGTCATCATTTAAATGAGTCCACTGCTGCAATGGGCCAACTACCTCTGGTTTGGTGAAGCAAGCCATCTGGACCAGAACAATTTAGTCTATAATACCACTTATAAAAACCTGGAATCACTTGATACAGACTCAAAATACCTCAATGTAAAGGCTACTTAGCCTACATGTTATTTTCACCATTATTTGCACAAATTTGAACATTGCATGCACTCACAAAGGGGGGGATTTACTGTATGCTTTATAAGTGTTTTAAAGCAGCATTGTTAGGTTCTAAAGAAGAAAAGATTTAAAGAACGAAACTGCCCTGCAGCTCCCAGCCACTTCCTTGAGCTTTTCTATAAAACCAACATGCAGTGGATGAGACAGTTAAAAATAGGCTAGAATCGCGTCTTTGCCCAAACTTAGGCCATCTTTTCACATCCACATTCACATCATAGATTCTTCGATTGACTTTGTATGTGATCACACCCCTTCTAAAATTCACTTTGCCTTTGGTCTGTATACAAAAATGTCCCAATCTGGAGTAATGTACCAAATAAATTCCAACAAGGTCAATGCAAAAGATAACCATAGAAAGGCGTATTGCACAAAAAATTATATTGTTTTAAATTGTCTTTACAGTAAATACAGTATGCCCGCAATGAAGGTCAACATATATAATCAAGTAACTCGACTGGAGCCAGCCAGCTGAATAATCATTGGTGCATACTGTACTGTATATTTAAAAGCAGGATGAATACGAAGTACAGTAGACATTATGGGTAAAGACCGAGGGAGAGGCCGGTTTAGATATTGGACTCTGTGTCCCCACAGACTGCTGGTCCAGAGGCTAGTGCATTTACAGTATGTAACCTTCTTCTCCCCAATTTTGGATTTGTCAACACAAACAAATCAATTTGCCCAAAGATGGAAACAGCAGAGCCAAGGGCACAGTCACTTGATGAACTTTGATACCAGGTTGAAGAACTGGATGAAATCTTCAGGTTATTTCCACTGGATGAGTTTTATTGCTTGAAGGCTTTAAGAAACCGTGGTAAACTGGGTCCTGGCTGTGGGACGAATTGTTCACAAATATTGAGCTCTCCCATATTTCAAGGATTCCACTGGCTTTGTGTTTGAAGGCGGCTTTCTGCTTTAAGAGAAATTTTTTATTTGTAGCTTCAATTCACATTAAGTGACTCGATATATCTGATTTAAAGTTGCATTAGCTACCGTCTGCCAGTCCTTTTTTATTTATTTTTTTATGATTTTTTTTTTTAAATCTCCACATAAAAGCTCTATCACATATCCCCTGTGAAAGAAATCCATGGCAGTCTGAAGGCCTGTACGCTGTACACTCAGCAGGGCTGCTTTTTGTGTTGAGAAAAAAAAAAAGAATCACTTCCATGTTCTTTTCAGGCTGTGGCTTTGATAAATGGTAGTGGTCACAAAAACAGCGTTCTCACTTGTTCAAGAGAATCAAATTGAAATATGACAACAACCGTAGTTCGATAGCTGTGGCATTTTCCTTCATACAATTTAACAAAAATGAAACTGTAAAACATTAGCAACAAATGGCTTTTTGGTCGAATTTCCTTTTGTCCTCAACTGTAACCTCTAAATGATGCAAAAATAACAAGAGACACAAAGAAACAAAAGAAAAGGAAGGACAAAAATCTATATTTTCATTTGCAGAGATGTACTGGAAGTAATTACAATGCCTGTGTGTCGGAAATATTGGTGCTATTTTGCTCGATGCCTCCAGCTGTAACGGAGAAATCAAGCTTCTGAAAAGAGAAAACTAGAAAGCACCATCGGGTGCTGCCTTTGTAATCTCACAGCTCATTATGATTTAAATGGAAACACCGGCCACCTAATACAGCTGCTATTTCGGTGATGTTAGCCCACATGTCAGCCAAGCATAGGATTATCCTTGTTTTTCCTGTTATGTAGACACAGCTGACCCCTCAGAGGCAGATTTCCTAGCAGTCTTGAATTGGTGGGAGGGCCGAGTGTGTGCTGCATAGGAGGAGGGATGAATCCCTATTTCGTCAGCTCTGCTCATCCCATCAACAGCACAGGTGTTTTGCTCCTGACTTTGCCTCCAATTCTTTTGGGCTTTCCCCCCCACATCTGTGGCTTGTGCTCCGTCAGGTCTGAGCCCCCCAGAAGCGTGGCAGTCTGTGTGGCGTTTCTGAACAGGTTAATGGACTTCTAACCCCTCATCACTCATTAGCATGATTAATCAGACAGCAGAGTTACTCCATGATTCCCCGCCCCTCCACTCTTCCTCAGCTCACTGGCTCTCTACCCCTGCCAGATGGTATCGATGCAAAGCTGAGAGCAGAGGAAAATCAAAGGTAGGCTTCAGAGGCTTGAAAACCAAGAAAGCACAGCAGTTATCTCCTGCTGTTCAGATGACACATTTACAGGCGCCATGCACTCCATGGAGAATAACCCCAGGAGAGAGTGCAAATGAGAAAACATTTCACCGCACTTGGCTACTGTGTTTTACAGTTGTTGAGATAAAAGCACTAAATGCACCTGGATATGACTGCAACATTAAATTAGTTTCAGTTTTACAAACCTGCTTATATGAATAACTTGAAATGCAAAATGTATTTCAAAATAGAAAACCTAGTACACCAACAGTAATAGATTCAAGATTCAATACTTTATTGCCATGAAACTTGCTAGGAATTTAGCGCAGTGTGCTCATTACAAAAAAACCAGAAGGCATTCATAGCAGGACGGTCAATTCCAACCGATGTAAACACATATAAATACGTAGTATTTACAGATAGCAGTTACCTTATGTACAGTTACCTTAACACTACTACATTTTTTCTACTTAAATTCTTTAAAGGAACACGCCGACCTATTAGGACTTTGTCTTATTCAGCGTATCCCCCAGAGTTAGATAAGTCCATACATACCCTTTTCATCTCCGTGCGTGTCGTAACTCTGTCTGACGCACCCTCCGCTAGCCTAGCTTAGCACAGATCCTGGAGGTAACCAGCTCCATCTAGCCTACTGCTCCCAGTAAGTGACAAAATAATGCCAACATGTTCTTATTTACATGTTGTGATTTGTATAGTCAAAGCGTGTACAAATAACAAGGTCACATGAGACACAGCCATCTTCTAACCGTATACATACTGGGAACTATATTCTCAGACAGGCGAAGCACTGCTACTTCTGCTACTTGATTAGCGCAACACCTGAAAAGCACTGTTGTTACTCTCTGCTCCTCACCACAGGGCTTCAGGTGCTGCAAGCAAATCACTCCGCCCAAGTAGCAGAAGTAGCAGTGCTTCGCCTGTCTGAGAATATAGTTCCCAGTATGTGTACGGTTAGAAAATGGCTGTCTCATGTGACCTTGTTATTTGTACGCTCTTTGACTATACAAATCACAAATATATATAGTGGAAAATGTTGGCGTTATTTGTCACTTATTGGGAACAGTAGGGGGATTGTACTAAGTAAACTAGTTGGTGGGCAAATTAATGTATGTTAATAATTATCTAACTCTGGGGGTTAAAGTGAATAAGCTAAAGTCCCAATAAGTCGGTGTGTTCGTTTAACTTGTAAGAAAAACATGCTCTTTGGAAAAAAAGTTACCGTCAAGCACCGTTCACACTGATCAAAGGAACTGGACTTTGGGGTCATGTTGGTTCGGGGCCCAGGTCCTGTATGCTGTAAGCCCCCTTACTGCAATATTACCATTATATTTTGATATTTTGAATTGTCACCTGCCACAAGAATATTGTGTTTTCCTTGACATTATATTTTAATATTTTGAATTGTCACCTGCCACCAGAATATTGTTTTCCTTGACATTAAAGTGACTATATGTAACTTTTTAAGGTTTGTGAAGCTCTGTCATTTTTCTAAATAATCATGTTTGAGCAAAATATTCATCGCGACTATATGACTTCCCCATAACGCTAACTTGGTAGTACAGTGGGCAATACAGCACCGTAAAGAAAAGATCTTTACGACAGCAGGTGTGGTAAAAACACTACCTGTCCAAAGCGGCTGCTAGAATCAACACAAACTGAAAGTTACATAAAGCCACTTTGAAGACATTTTAAAGACATTTTAAACATAAATTTGTGTATAAAAATGCAAGAAATTAAGTCTTTGACGCTGCAGATTTCCTGGGAGAGGACCCCCAGACACCCCACTTAATGTGTCTCTCCCCAAAGGCCCATTCTAAGCCAGGAGAAACCCTGGCTATGCTAAACGCCTGCTGGCTGTACCTACACATTTACCATACAGATGTTAGAGGTGTATTGATCTTCTGATCTAAATCTTGTCAGGAAAGCGAATAATAGTATTTCCCAAAATGTCAAACTCATTTAAGAGTTCATAAACACAACAGCATGGCATATTGAAATGAGTTGTTTACCCTGATTATGTTTTGAAAAATGTCACCTGTCACCTGCAGCTTTTCATCTAACATCTCACCGTGACTCCTTCCTTGCAAGAATTGAAAATTATATGCTTATCAAAAGTGCAAGAGAATTGTTTTCGTAGACCTTTTTTTAGTGATCAGTAGCAGGGTGTGCTAACGTCGGAAACGAATACATTGTGTTTCTTGTGGATGCTTCTCAATAACAGCACCCAGTTTAACGCTTTTAATGTGAAGGTGCGGCAGTTTGCATTAGCAGTAACTTAATTCTCTCATGGCTGGAGAGAGTGATCAATACACAGGGAGGCTTCTATCAATGACTCACGAACAGGCATGAGTCGTTTCATGTGAGTCCCCCATGGACGTATATGTAATTAGGAATGGTGGACTCCACCATTGGCAATTTAAACTTATATAGAAACCTAATTACTGTATGTTAATATGCTGCAAACTGTTCAAGAAAAAGAAATAGGGGAAGTTATAGTATTTGTAGAAAACACCGGGGACACAAAGTCATTTTGCTGAGAGTTCTTGAACAGCAAATCTTGAGCCGACCTGCACAATTACATCTAAGAATCCGTTATTAGTTCAATCACAGAAATGGCACGCACACGTACAAAGCCAGGAAAAATCCAAAGCCCTCAGTCAGTGTCATTAGCTGGAAATGTCAAGGTGAGCCACGAATCTGAGGGGTGAGAATTGCAGGGCTGGAGTTAGCCTCTGGAGAGAAGAGGGCGAGATATTTCTGTCTGCTGTCCCCCCATGCACTTCCACTCTGGTTGTGGCAATGAATATAATGATTCCGCAGAGACATGGCAGACTGCCATGGTGTTTTCTCGGAAGGGAAGTGTTGATGAAAGACTGTGCCAGTTTTTTTTTTTTTTCTTCATTTCTAACACAGTGGTGATGGGTTTATGAAGAAAGCTGATTAAACGTTTCAATAGGTGGCGGCCATTTGGAACCAACTGCAGATAAACTCTTAGGGAACATTGAAATTACACTTTGACTCAAGGCCTTTCTCTTTTCCGAAGCCTTAAATGCATGATTTAATCTAGCGTCCGATCCTTTTGGTTCTCATCGTCGCTGTGTTTGGGGAGCACAAGCTTACAGAGAAATGAGAAAATGACTTTCAGCTGCAGCTCTGTCAGACCTCCACCAGAGTCCCAGAGGTATTCTCATTTCAGATTTAAAGAAAATAATTAGAGGCCGCTTTGTTCAGGGTAGTCATTTAAATCAGATCAAAGTATGCAGGGGCACAGTAGCTCTCCGAGATGCAGCGTCCATGTGTTTACTTTAAGTTTTGTATAGTTTATTTAGACTTTCCACAGAAGTCACCATAGAAGTTTTGAGAACCCACACTGCTCCTGTGACCACAGTCATTTTCTTTATCTCCCCTTAAGCCTGTCTTTACAAATTTATCTTGAAAGGAGCTTTCAGAAGAAGCAGTGAATGTTGGATAACTTTTGAGTGCAATACATGTAGTTTTTTTGAAAATGAATCACTGTGCTTACTAGCCGCCAGCTGGTAGATGATGATCTTAGTAACTAGGACAAATATCTTTTATTAATATCTGATGGGCTTTTAGAAATACAGTAGATTAAGCCAGGAATTAACATGAAAAGAACCATACGACCCTTTTCAATCTATATCAGATTTCCAAGGTGCATTCATGATGTTCACATCTGCCACTTGGTGATTATTACTATTTTTCATCCCTTGAAAGATGACAGATCAGACTTACTGGAAAAAACAACAATTTGAAATGAATCTCAGATGAATATAACACATTGGAAATACTGATCTTATCTTATTTGCCCTGCAGGTATTAACTTTAGGATCCACGGGATAACGGTATTTGCTGATGTGGTTAAGTCCTCTAAACCAGCCCTGTCAGCTGAGCTCAAAGACCCCTAAATTGACACCAATCAGTTATTGTATGAATAGATTATAAACTGGTTGTTATTTAATACTATTAATACTAAAGTGGATATTATTTCAATATTTGTGTATACAATTGTCAGTGTTCACTTTGATCAAGTTTGCTGTTCTGCTGGGAAAAACTGGACTTTTCAACCATTTATTCATAACTTTTAGCTAACAGTTTCAAATATTTATTCATTATGGTAACTATTTCAATTGTTTATCGATGAAATGTAGCTAACTATTTCAACTAGCCATTTTTAGCTAATCGGTTTATCCATTACATATAGTTACCTATTATAGTTAGTTTATAGATAGTTAATAGTTTGCTAATAGTTTAGTTAGTTAATGAGTCTGTTAGCTAATAGTTAATTAATTAAGTTAGTTACATGTTAGCTAATAGTTAGTTAATAGTTTTGTAACGTTAGTAGGTAGTTAATTAGTAATTATCTGTTAGCTAGTTAATAGTCAGTTTGTTAATAGTGAGTTAGTTAATAGTTATTAAATAGTTATTAGTTAGTTAACTGTTAACTTATAGTTAGTTAATAGTTAGTTAACTATTAGTACTGGGTAAATCATTAATAGTTAACTGTCAGTTAGTTAATAGTTAACTATTTATTTTAACTGTTAATTAATCTTAGCACACAATTTTACTAGGGGTGCACGATTCAGAAAATGTCACGATTCGATATTGATTTTTAGGCTCAATATCCGATTCAAAATCGATTTTCAATTGAAAAACGATTCTCAATTAAAAAGTGATTCACAGTATGTAAATGTGGTTACTTTTCCCATGTGATTGCAGTAGACATACAATTTAAAAGAAAAGAAACACAACAAATTAAATGTAGTTTGATATTACTTTATATGACTTCATACAAAAATAAAAACCTTTGCAACTAAAAACTGCAAAGTGCCAAGCTTTGGCCAGCTTTCAAATACATTTAATTCAAGTATGAAGATAAGTATAAAGAGCTTTTAGGTCCGAGTTCGGTGGGAGTAATGAGCATTGAAAGAGAGTGCGTTGGTTGACTGGCATGTTAGGTACTTTAGGTTGTTGTTCGTCCACGTCTTTAATGTTAATCTCTGGGTGATGGCGTACCATGTGAGTTGTCAAGTTTGTGGTGTTTCCAAAATACTTAACTTTCACTTTGCAAAGCCTGCATATAGCATGATTCCTATCAAGTTCTGTCTTCCCCTAGAGGTTATAAAATCCGAAATGTGCCCAAACTCTCGCCTTCAATGAGGATGGAGCAGGTTGAATAATTCTTTCTGTGAGGTTTGCCATTGTTTGCGCCGACTAAACTACTTCTGCTGCACTCGTTCTTTTGATTATAATAAGAGTGCCCAGGCGTCAGTGTGAATTTGACGCAGCGCCATCTATGGGAATGGCAAGCTAAACTCATTTCAGGACAATAGTATACACGCCATTACACACACACACACACACACACATATATATATACATATACAGTACTGTGCAAAAGTGTTAGGCAGGTATGAAAAAGTGCTGTAAACTAAGAATGCTTTCAAAAATGGAAGTGTTAATAGTTTATTTTCATCAATTAACAAAATGCAGTGAATGAACAGAAGAGAAATCTAAATCAAATCAATATTAGGTGTGGCCACCCTTTGCCTTCAAGAGAGCATATGTTATTTTAGGTACACTTGCACAAAGTCTTTGAAGGAACTCGGCAGGTAGGTTGTTCCAAACATCCTCGAGAACTAACCACAGATCTTCTGTGGATGTAGTCTCTTCATGTTATCCCAGACAGACTCCATGATGCTGAGATCAGGGCTCTGTGGGGGCCATGCCATCACTTCCAGGACTTCTTGTTCTTCTTTATGCTGAAGATAGTTCTTAATGACCTTGGCTGTATGTTTGGGGTTGTTGTCCTGCTGCAGAATAAATTTGGGGCCAATCATACGCCTCCCTGATGGTATTGCATGATGGATAAGTATCTGCCTGTATTTCTCAGCATTGTGGACACCATTAATCCTGACCAAATCTCCAACTCCATTTGCAGAAATGCAGCCCCAAACTTGCAAGGAACCTCCACCATGCTTCACTGTTGCCTGCAGACACTCATTATTGTACCGCTCTCCAGCCGTTCGGCGAACAACCTGCCTTGTGCTACAGCCACATTTTGACTCATCAGTCCAGAGCACCTGTTGGCATTTTTCTGCACCCCAGTTCCTATGTTTTCGTGCATAGTTGAGTCGCTTGGCCTTGTTTCAATGTCGGAGGTATGGCTTTTTGGCTGTTACTCTTCCATGGAGACCACTTCTGGCCAGACTTCTCCTGACAGTAGATGGGTGTACCTGGGTCCCACTGGTTTCTGCCAGTTCTGAGCTGATGACACTGCTGGACATCTTCCGATTTCGAAGGGAAATAAGCGCTTGATGTGTTTTTCATCTGCTGCACTAAGTTTCCTCGGCCGACCACTGCGTCTACAACCCTCAACGTTCCCTGACTTGTTGCAAGTGTACCTATAAGAATTGATGCTTGGTTTCAAGGCAAAGGGTAGTAACACCAAATATTGATGTGATTTAGATATTTTTTTTTATATGATATTTTTCGCTCACTTTGCATTTTGTAAATTGATAAAAATAAACCGTCATTATTTAGATTTTTGAAAGCATTAGTTTACAGCATTTTTTCCACACCTGCCTAAGACTTTTGCACAGTACTGTATATTGATTTTTGGAATTCTATGAATCGATTTTGAATCCGTAGAGCTTGAATCGCGATACGAATGTGAATCCTTTTTTTTTTTTTTTTTTTGCACACCCCTATATTTTACCTTCTCTTCTTGCTTCACACACTCAAATTCATAACACGTTTTACAACTGACTCAGGTTGATCGGCATCTTACTGAGTAAACATCAGCATCACACTAATTTGGCCGTTTATTTTCCTCCTTAACACAAACATTTTTTTAGTTGAGTTAACTAGTTAAACCTTCCGTGTACCCTGGAAACTGCAGAAGTACTGCCTTATCAGGTGATTTTTCTCTGTATGTTCATCAATGCCAGCGACCCCTTTCACATTGCACATGTCATTTGATACATTGTGATTATAAAAAATATAGATTATTGCCGTTTTCTCGAACCTTCTGTGGTTATTACTGTGATTTGTTAAGGGCCTGTATCTACAGCCGTGAAAGGTCAGCTGCATACGCCTCACCCACTTCTATAAATTCATATATATACATTCAGAAACTTTCATAATTGACGAAACACTTGGCTATCTAAGATACATGGTCTGCTTTGGAGTGTGTGTTCATGTATGTTTAAACACTATAATTGGCTGTCAGTGGATTTTGAAGCTGAGGAGTTAATTACTTTCTGTGTGTGTGTGTGTGTGTGAGAGAGAGAGAGAGAGAGAGAGAGAGGGGGAGTGTTGACATAGCTGACAGGTGAGTGACAGGTTGCTGGAGTTTGCAGCAGATGGCGTGAGGCGTTGTGTATCATGAGTGGGAACATTTAATGAAAATGAGCGTATTAAATGTAATAGTATAGTCTTAGAATGTCAAATTAGCTTTTTGATGTATTTAAAAAAAAAAAAAAATCAGTCTATAGATTTGTCAAGATCAAACCTCTAAAGCTCAGATGCTATTAATAGTATAGTGATGCTATGTCCATCACAACAATTAAACTGATAATTTCTGAAACGCAGCGCAACTAAATGAGATGTGTACCACACCGTAGATGTGTCAGCCATAGATGTGTCATCCATGTATCTGTACTCCAGCAGCCTTTGATGTACCTTTGAAACAAACTTCAAAGCTCCGGGACCAGTGCTTGTTCGTACTGATGTCTTATAGAGGGTGCGCAGGGTGTGCTGGTATAGCAGAAGATATGAAGCCTTTCACTGTGGGACTGAAGAAGCAACTGCAGGGCAGCATCGCCACAGAGTTAAAAGGAGGGCACACTTTTAACAAATGACCCATGTGCTGAAATAAGTGAAAAATAACTCGGGCAGCGTTTGGCCTTATTTGTGTTCAAGGTTATAGGATACTGTGAATCTGTCCCACTTAAACACAGGCAGGGAGGCACACTCATAGTGATGTGATACAAAAAAAAAAAAAAAAAAAAAAAAAAAAAAAAAAAAAAAAAAAAAAAAAAAAAAAAAAAAAAAAAAAAAAAAAAAAAAAAAAAAAAAAAACAAACAAAACAAAAAAAAAGGGGGGACCAAAATTTTTTTTTTTTTTTTTTTTTTTTTTGGTCTACCACATAAAGCAACTAAAGGTTGTCAAAGTTTGTCTGATTGGAAAGATTTTTATAGACCAAACCACCACAGAAGGGTTTTTGTCCGCCTGTGGTCAGGGGTTTTCCCCCACCCATGGCTGGTTTTCATTATTTTGCACGGAATTGGGATGACAGTAATAGTTTTCAATGACAAGTGTGGATACTATTTACCATGTTTGAATCTGGGTGCAAATTCAAGTGTCTTCACTAAATGTGAAAACTCCATAAAACGATGCGGTTAAAGAATAGTGAGTGGGAAATACGCTTCGGCTATTCACTTTCTTTCTGAGAGTTTAGTGAGCTTTTGGAGTTACTTTTTGGTACCTTTGGAAGGTTGCAGCTAGCAGTAGCTTCATGTTTGCTATACAAACAGGAGAGTGGTATCGCTATTCTCATTTAACTCTTGGCAAGAAAGCAAATAAGCAGATTTCCCAAACTATTAGTTAAAAGATACTAGTACTGACTGTTAGCAGGATGAATGGTGTCAAAGTCCAACACATTCTCACTACCAACGCGTCAAAAAGCGACGCTTGGTCAGGGGCCTTTGGCGTTTGTTAGTGACAAATTTGGACGGGACTCTTGGCGTCGCTTTCTGACGCTCTAGGTCAGGATGTACGTTTATCTGACATGAGGCACAAGAACGGGACAGTTAGGTTTTGCAAAAGATTGTGGGTGGGGTTACAAAATGGATGCTTGAGAGACACGTGGGACAAGAATGGGACACGAACCTCTGTCTCCTGGGTGGAAGTCCTGTGTTGGACCCATCTGTCACTCCAACCATCCTCCTTATGCAGTTTTTCTGTCTTTGCTACCGTTGTCGCTCTCCGCTGCCAGGTGCGTTCCATACCAATGCTAAAGGGGGATTTTTGTGTTGGTATCTGACGCTAAGAGCCAGTATTATATGAGTTGGGAGTGAGATGGGTTGCGATATCACGTGCTTCATATGCCCAACCATCTGTCTTGATGTCCCAGAGGAACAACAGTATAACATAACGCTACTTTTGCCTTTTGATACCAAGTATTTGAACGACTACAAAAAGTCACTTGTCAGGGAAACATTTTTTGGTGATGTTTGTCAGGGGGATAACACACTGGGAGAAGATGGATGTGAAGTCCACAGACAGAGGTAGCCATTGCCCTTTTTGTTCTCTTTAAATGCCACTTTTTTTTTTTTTTTGTGCAGCTTTTGTAATCGCAGCGTGTCAGTTCAAATGCCACCTGGCTATGGAACCACTCAGAGCCCTGATGGAGAGCTTTTATTTTGTGATGTCTGCAGCATCCCATTTCTTTTGTGCCGAGTATCACTTCAGCGGCTCTATGCCTGAAAATATACGTTGAAGAATGACTGCATGAGTCACAAAATTGATCGAGTATCAAGCCAAACAGCTCAGATGATGTTTGAATGAGCATGTGTACTTGCCACGCTAGAAAAAGCCATCTACAGGGCAGCATCAACCACTGAGTTCCATTGCTGATGTTAAGTAAACAGAGGCTTGTGTGAGCAAGGATGAAAGGGTAGTAAATGATGATTCCAGCTGCAACAGCGTAATGGTTGTGTGATCATGAGCAATGCATTTCAGCGGCTTCAACCTTCAGGGTCTGCTTTCTTTGCCTCCTGTGGCATGGGATGGACACGAGTGGAGGAGGCACACAAAGCTTTTCAGTGACAGGATGTTGAACGCAGTCAGTGAAAATGACAACGGTAAAGACGAGAAAGTAAATAGTGTCACGGAAATTCTTTCCCATTTTTATAATATATATATATACTACTTGTCTGGTAGCATAGTCAGCAGCACTCACGGTATGACAAAAGTGATTAGAGCCAAGTTGCCTGGATCCACTTTGTTCTAAGTAGAGCCACTGCTGGCAGCTGTCTGAGGTGATGCAACCGCACCTCCGGGGAGAGACACAGACCGGCTTATTTATAAAAGCCAAAGGGAAAGATGAAAGGACAAAGGGAGCTTGAGTGACCTGTTTGGAGAGGGAGGTTCAAAGTCAAAGCGAAGTCATCTGATCTTTACGGGGACAAGGGTAAGATAATGAGCACTGAGAATAGCCCTTGAGAGGGAATCACACAGAGTTCAATTAGGCTTCCTTGCCGTTGCTTCTGGCTCAGTCTGACTGCGCCGTGTGCCGGGATGAAATGTCTGGAGTTTTTCTAATGACAAGAGCCCACTTGGAGCGCCCTCATACCCCCCCCCCGCCATCGCCATGTAAGCAATAAGAGGAGCACGCTGCTTAACTGCTGATATTAAAGCCCACCGTGGAATAGCTTGCTAATTGTATTCATTTTGTTTTTGCTGATTTGAGCTCCTTAATGAGGGTTGTCTTTTCTTGTTCTCAGTGAGGTTCGAAGGTTGGGAGTGTCGTTTTCATTTATTTGTTTCATTTTTCATTTAATGTGGGTACATAGAAGTCTAGTGATTCAGGGCTACACGAATAAACAACTGGAAAATAATAAAATATTGTGCGGTTTAGCCCCAGTAATTGCAGTAATATCCCTCTTTGTAATCTGGTCAGTTGAAAATGGTCATTGGAAAGTATTCATCGCTAGACCCCTCTCTGCAAAACTAACACATTTAAAGGAATATACCTCTGAAATGAAAAAACTGAAATGTTTCTCTCTCATCCACTGTTGTTCGGTAAATATAGATTGTGTGATAAGTATAATTCAAAGTCCCATCACCATCTGCTGCACATACGTTACAATTTATGCTCTGTCGTCTGTATCAGACACATCACTGATAAACAGCATCACTAAACTCAGGGCACTGAAGTGGCAACGCAAGGAATGAAAAACAGTGTTTTCCTTATACTAGGCTTCTGGAGGGCTTAGGTGCTGTGGTTGTGGTGGTGGGTCGTGTGGTCGTGGGGTTTGGGGGTCCTCCCCCAACAACGTTTGATGTTATTTGACTAAAAACTATGCATTTTCACATAATTTTAGACTATTTCTGAAATATTTATGAAAAAGAAAAAAACAGGTTGTAGTTTTTTTTTGTTTTTTTTTACATTACTCTCAGATATTATCAAGAAAAAAAGTGACACAAATTGTGTGCCATAAAAAAATAATAATCCCAAAATAGCATTGGTTAAACAAGTTAAACAACTGTATGGGATGGATATGGTCAGGAATGTTATTTATTACCTCATATCGGCCCGGTTCGTTATTAATACGCTTACCGGTTATTTTTAATTACTAAAATATAGTTTTTCTTTTTTTTGGATCATTCTTTAAACAATAAACACATTCAGGAGAGGATTAGAATTGTTTTTAATTGAAATATAACTAAATATTCTTTCTAGAGCAGCAACAGTAAAGTCACTTTATACACTCAATACTATCTCACTATTCCTGACATCAAAATACTGAGGGAAGTTTAGAAAGAATGAAGAACACAGACATCAGTCAGTATCAGTCCTTCCTCCTGTCCTCGGTCCTCCTCCCTGTGCTGCTGCTGTGATTCACTGCTGTGATGTGCCTGCAGGGAAAACTTGTAGAGAGAGGAGGGGCTGGTTTAGTTTTGTGCGCAACTTGTAAAAAGTTACCTTCACCTCTCTGCTGTCTGCATTCCTGTAATGTGTGTGTGTGTGTGTGTGTGTGTGTGTGTGTGTGTGAGTGTGTCAGAATGCATATACATGTGATTATTTTTGTCTTAGTTGTTTTCCCAATAAGTCTCAGTTGAAAACCATATAAATGAAGCGAAGTTGCCCTTTTGGATCAGTTCCATGGCCTGTGAGGAGGTAGGCCTAGCGTGACAGGCCAGACCCACATCAAGATATTGGGAACTCACCATTGGCAGGGCTCAATCCGAGGGGCGGGATAAACGGTTGTCTTTCAAATTCCCTCTGCACGCAATAGGATATCACTACAACCAGGCAGAGCAACGAAGAAGATAGCAGAGCTAGTTGATAGATTCAACTTCTGCCGTATCCGGTCGGCAAAACTCCGAACACATTTTCCTTTTTTAAGAACGACTTCAGTGCCGTTCTTTGTTCTTTTCTCAAAGAAAAGCTTAACTCCAAGTCTTCCAGAAGACCGCTGTTCCCAGCAGCAGCAGCAGCAGCCATAAGCCCCGCCCACCGACTCTATACACAATGTGACTGGCCTGACTAGAGTTTGTTTTTTTTCCAGCTCGAAAGCCAACTGAGAGTGCCTAGACCCCCCTGGCTGCAAAATAAATTTGCTGCCGCTAAGGTGTGTCTAGATTTCTAGGCTAAGGTAGGCCTCCAATGGCCTCTACCTTTTGTGTGTATGTGTGGTGTGTGTGTGTTTGTTTTTTTCATTTCAAGTGTTATAGGGAAAACCCTGGAAAAACATTCAATTTGTATGGGATAATCCTTATTGACCCACACTGTGAAGCAGCCACCCAATGCAAGCCTGTGGTCAGGTGGCTGTGAAGCTGTGAACGGAACAAATCCTTTTTTCCTACAGTTTCACTACATTTGTTCCCCGACCTACTTTAACGTTACAAACATTATGAAGTAAACAGTTGTTTAGATAAATAACTTAAATGTTACTGAGTGTCCATGGAGGTGGCATTTAAATCAATAAGCATACACATTCAGATGTTCCCACGGCAGCTGGAGTTCTTGATATAGAAGTGTGAGGCATGTGCCCTTTAACTAAACAAATGAATAGCTCCCACACTGCAGGGCTCCAATATCAATTTATTTATTGCACCGAGGTGACGTTTTGAGCACAGTGGCTCTTCATCAGATATAGGGTTGGGTATCGTTTGGGTTTTTTCCGATACCGGTGCTAAAACGATACTTTTAGAACGGTGCCGGTGCCTGAACTGATACTTAAAACAATAGGGTAATAGGGTATTTTACAATAACTTTGAATGCACCACGAAGGCTTACTAGTTTCAAGTGAACGCACCGTCTGTGTTGTTTTTCCGACAAAGGCAGCTGCATGTCCCGCTGTTGGAATCCTCTCCAGTGAAATACAGACACCCTTTACACCGTTTTAGCTGTCAGCATTTTAACCGTGTTTAATCCAGCTGCTAGCTAACTGTAGGCTAACGTTATCTGCTGTCAAATGAAGCACCAAAATCCGCATTGCAATTCGGTCCGGTAGATACCAGTCGTTTCGGCACCGGTGCCGTATTAGCACCGCGTATTGGTACCCAGCCCTAATCAGACGTCTGATATAGTGAGCAAGCTATTTATTTTTCCAGTTTGTTAAATGATTTGCTCACCTTTGGCTCGTCACCTGCCGTCTTTGGTTTGGATGTGCGTGCTTAGTCCTACTTGCATTTACTCTTTAAAACTACAAGTCAGTCCAATGACATTAGAACTCACATTTTATTTTGTAAATATTTATAGGACAAAGTGGATTTACGTTTTTACAGGTATATCTGGCAACCCGGCCTGGCTGTCAAACTGGGCAGTTGGTAACAAGACACAGGCCAAAACACAGAACAAAAATTCCGTCACGCAACGGAAATTTCAAAAGGTGAAAACACTGGCATTAGCATTGTTGTCAGAAAAGATAGTATTTCAACTTAGCATGTTTCCTTAATATCTGATGACGCATTGGGGTCATTTTGGGATTTATTACAGTAAATATATTACATATTTGACCTTTTAAAGCCATAAAACTTTCCTGCACATGTCAGTCTGCTACCCATTTTCCAAAGAATACCAAAGATACCACCAAGAGCTTCTGGACTCAACGTCTGTTAGCCTGTGGAAAATTCCCAAATTGTCTTGTCTGAAACATTTTCAGTGTGAACCTTCATGTATTACTGCTATGAACAGATTACGGCGGCTGTGGGTTTCACAAACCCTAGAATCAAGTCGGCAGTTATGAAAATAGTGAGTGTGGTGAATTTCATTTTTTACACCTGTTCACCAAGGACGTATCCACCTTAAATCTGACAACTGGCAATTATCACGGAAGCTGTTGATTTTTCCTAATCATTTTACTGTCAAACTAATTTCAAACTGGACCGAGGAAATACCAAGAATAACCAAATTCCATCAGCTGACCTACAGTGGCCTCAGCATTTGATACGTCGGGCCGGTATATTAACATTAAGTACGGCGATTAATCTTCATAACAGCTGGTGTTGGCTGCAAATTCACAGCTATAATTTTTTCTCGTGAAGTCATTTAACAAAAAGTATATTATCACTGTGGGGGCAAAGTCACTGAAATTGATTCGGGGGCAGAGGAGCATGCGGTGTGGTCGGACACCATAATTTATCAATTTTAAATTCTATTTTGCAGCAGTGCCCCAGAAATTAGCAGCGATGTAAAGGAAGTGGCACGGCTTCTGACTGCACCGCACTCTATGCTGTGACGAGAGGCTTGACTATGGATAAGTCTGCTGTTACAGTGGATTGGATTTTGGTAAAAAGAGAAAAAGAAACCACGTTTGTGGTTTTCAAAAAGGATTTTCCGATATGTTTTTCCAGCCCATTCATTTGGTTTTCTTTTCTGATTTTGTATGAGCATGTTTATGTGTGGAGAAGGCGCAGTACATGAGCAGACATGCATGAATTGACAGCTACCTTTTTGCGTTTCATGGCACAAGGCGATTGATTTTGTCAAGCTCAACAGAAGCACATGAACCGTTCGTGCTCTCATAATCAGCCATGACATTACAGCTCAGTAGCTCACATAATGGAGGTCTCTCCTGATCACACTTTAAATATTCATGTGCTGCCGGTGTAATTCACACACTGCAACAGCTATTGCCTTGTTTCCTCCGTAGGGCTGACTTCAGCTCTGGATTGCGATGTCGTACGCCACAAACCTTTCTCTCGGGTGTTTTGTTTACAGCTCCCTGCAACAGTTCACCCCAAGTCACTTGGCTGGAAAGAACAGCAAATTAAATGTTCACAAAGTTGAAAGAAAGAACTTGCAGCATTTAACGTGGGTTCGAAAGGGGACACAACTTGTTGAGCACTGTTTGTCTAAATATGTGGGTTTCAGGTGTTATATCAAGTCATAACAGTTAGTTTTTTTAAACTTTCAGCTCATGATTTCTTTGGGAATTGTGCTTAGCATTGCTCAAAGAAATACTCCTTTACATGTGTCATGGGTAATCAGATCATATTGTCGGATCATAGCGCACAGCATAAGCACGTGCAATCCAAGTTGAAATGTACCTCAGATCCAACCTAAGCTGACGTACTTTATACATGACAATATGTGGTTTATGAAGGAATGAGAAAGTATTCTGCATAATACATACACTCACACATACACAGTTGCCAGTTTATTAGGTACACCTAGCTAAAACTATTGCAGCCTAAAACAACAGTCCTGCAATACATCCTTCAAATAAAGTTTTCTATTATTTTGCTGGTAAAATAGATAAACAAATATATAGTTCCTTTTCTACCTACATAAAAAAAAAAAGAAATCAACAGCAAAATCTTTCCTCTTTCCAGAATCAGTGTTCCAATTACTTTGGATTATCCAGAGACTTGGTTATAACCAGTTTCCAGTTTTTCTTGGTAGAAAGTATTTCCAGTGTAAGCATTGTATTTGTATTCAGCAGAAATCAAGATGGATATCTGAGCAAGAAAACTGTGAACGATCTGCATGGCTGAATACCACTTAAGGTCAGTGAGGAACTATGCTTATTGCATAATGTGGGGGAGCTGTCCCTTTCATCACACAGTATAGATACAGAACAGACACAAGCAACATCCCGCGACTCCTACATTAGCTTTCCGTAAGTGTCCTGCATAGCTTTGTCTCACCTGCTCATGATTCAAGCAAAGTCACTTCCGTGAAACTTATATTATTCATAATAAAGACAAAAGACTGATCATTGTTGAATTACGACAAAAGCTTTTCCAGGGAGTCGGTGAACCGTGCTGTTTGAAAAGTGCTCTGTGGGTTTGATGAATAAAAATCCCATCCGCTCAACGTCAGTTTCAGAGTGACAAATGAACTGTTTGATCTGCAACAGACTGATGCTTGGCTTGCATACAGTGATAACAATAGGCTTTGAAGCTCCATCAGTGAGATGGGCTTACTCACTGCTGTCACATATACCAACACACACACACACACACACACACACACACACACACACACACACACACACACACACACACACACACACACACAGTGTACTGTAGCATGTGCTTTTTTGACAGTTATAGAACTAATACCACATTTCCATAATGCAGAGGGGATGGGAACAGTGGAAAAAAAAGATGTTAAATACATAAAACATGGCAGCTGGGAAAACAGTGACCTGTGGAGGGCATTGTACAGTCCAACGGTTGCCGAGAATAAGCTCATGACTTTTTCATGCAACACTTTAAACAAGGTAATAAACATGCTGAACTCGGTGCTACGGACAGTATGTCAGCACGCGTGGCCTTGAGGCAAAAAGTGGTGGCTTCAACATATGTTGTAGATTAAATCTGCATTCATTTAACATTGTAGCATGCCCAAAAAAAAAAAAGAAGAAGAAGAAAGTTAATATATATTTGTCAAGCCTCCGTACAAAGACTGCTTTGGAAGTTTGATCTGCATTTCAATCAGGCAGACAAATCTCCCCATTTAGTCAGATGCTGCGCTCCTGCCTCGTGGCGCTAAGCTCAAGCAAAAAGATGAAAGGCGAGGAAAACACTAACAACGCTGTGAGGCACACGGAGTAAACATGCAACGGTCTCGCATCTCATTCTGTATGTGTGAGGACCCAGTTTGACTCAGCAGTAGAAATTGCAGCAGCATTAAATAGTAAACAGTAGTTCTGTGGTTAATAGGTAACAGTGGGCTTGAGGGACGCCCCGGCCATGAGCTTTGGCCCCTTTTCAACCCTGGATGGGGTCTTCATCTGCTAGGTTTGGGCCGTAGACCAAATTAGCTGCCACGGAAATGGCCCCTAGTGACTACAGCGCCTCCTCCTCGCCACAGTCCCTCCATCGTCATGAAAAATAAAACAGATACAACACCCCCGCGTTAGGGAAGCTTTCAACCTCTGCTCAGCTTCTGCTTTAATATTTCATGGCCCCTTCTTACTTATTTTAGTGGGAATAATTGATCTGGAAAGAGCACTGCCACGCAGAAATGAAAGGCTCTGAGGAGCTGGGCAGAAGAAAAAAAGGTTCTATTATGGTTTTGGCAATATGAGATTTGTGAGGCTTTCTTGTTTGCTGCTGCCCTGCTGTACATCGCCAAATGATTGGCTTTTACCACAGTTTCGGATTTGTTGTGGAGAAAATGCATTTTCAATTGTGGTTGCATTCAGAAAGCCTCTTTTTTTTTTTCTCATGCAACACTAATTTTGTATGTGTATATTTGTTCCAGTATTTATTGTTTATTTCATATTAGAGCTGGGCAATATATCAAAATGATATCGATATTGTGATATAAGACTAGATATTGTCTTAGATTTTGGATATCGTAATATGGCATAAGTGTTGTCTTTTCCTGGTTTTAAAGGCTGCATTACAGAGTAAATGATGTCATTTTCTGAACTTACCAGACTGTTGTAACTGTTCTATTATTTGCCTGTTCCCCACTTAGTCATTATATCTACATTACTGATTATTATTTATCAAAAATCTCATTGTGTAAATATTTTGTGAAAGCACCAATAGTCAACACCACAATATCGTTGCGGTATCGATATCAAGGTATTTGGTCAAAAATATCGTGATATTTGATTTTCTCCATATCACCCAGCCCTATTTCATATACATGTTTAATATGTTGTTTGTTTGTTTATGTATGCACCATTCACCAAGGCAAATTCCACGTAAGTGTAACTTATTGCGGCAATAAACCCCTTTTCCGATTCATAGACGAGATGTTCCGTAGCTTGTTTAACAGCTAATGGATATGTTGCTTTAAAAGATGCATTCTAGGGCATTGTGTGCAGCTGTTAAGAAAACGGTTCCATCAGGAACCTCTGTCCACTTTTATTGAGACGCCTTTTCATTTAGACAAATACCAGCATTGCGGAAAAAAATGACTTTATTAGGTACTGTGAATAACCGTCGTCCGTGGTATTCACTGTTATCGTTAGCATTGCGTGCCTATTCTAGCAGCCAACACAGGGAGTCTGGAAACACAATTGATTCTTTCTCAGGACTAAGGGCTAAGGTCACCCATGGCCAGGAGCTGTATTTATTGATGCACAAAAACACCTCCAGAGATTTGCACCTGCAAGCATCTTGCCCCTTGTGAATTCCGGCTGCAACCCAGCTTAATGATTTGTAGCAAAATGAAAAAAAGAAATGTGTGTCTCAGGCGTTGTGTGTAGAGGACCGGAGAGGCAAAGTTAAGTACACTACATAATAAGTGTCTGACCACAGTAAAAAAAAAAAAAAAATGTTCTCCCGGAAAAACAAGAAGTTGACTTGTTCAGCCATTTCTCTTGCCGAGGGCATTCTGCTCTGACAATTATCTCTGTTATTATCGAAAGATTTTCTGTTGAAGTGATGGAAGAGGTATTCAGTATGTTTCTGTGTGTGTGTGTGTGTGTGACGCTGAGTAAAGGAAATAGAATACCTCTGTGACGGGTAGCACTGCGAGCCAATGGCAGGCCAAGACAAATAAAGTCGAATGGCCATTTATCATGCTGACAGTTGAAATCCCATCTCAGTAATTACAGCTGATGTCCGGCCTTAAGATCAAACCAATCATTTCAACAGAGGAACAAATGATGTGGAGCCGGGGACCATGGATTGTTTGAGAGATCAATGAACTTTATCAGGAAGCAAGTTAAGCTGAAAAACAATAAACAATTGTTTCATGTCCAACAATGCATTTGCTGCGTGTGATGGATCTCGACAGGCTGGCCACCTTTGTCTGGGACACTGGAGACAGGACGGAATTAGAGTGGGAGACAATCGATGCACTGGTGAGAGGACAATCCCTCTCGACACACTGTTCTAGCACTGACTGGGCCAACCACATATCATTCATCGAAACCCTAGCTCTCACACATTATAGCCATGTAGTTTACAGCGTTTCTTAGAGCTCTATTTTCTCTCTCTCCAGGTGTAATAGTAGCTTTTAAACATGGTGTAGTAAAATCCCTACACTAAAATTATATAAACTTGATCTTGCAGTAATTTTAAAGGAAAGATTTGACATTTTGGGAAATGTGCTTATTCGCCTTATTGCCAACACTTAGATGAGCGAATCAGTTCCACTCTCATAATTGTACAGTACTAAATATGTAGCTGGAGCGAGCAGCCGGTTAGCGCAGCTCAGCATAATGACTGGAAATGGGGAAACGGCTAGCCTGGATCTGTCCAAAGGTAACAAAATCCGCTTACTAGCACCTCTCAAGCTTACTAATAAATAAATTACCTTTGGTTAATCCATACAAAAAAACCAACCCAATTTTACAGGGGATTATGTGCAGTTATTTCTTGGCTGGGAGCAGTAACTTCCTGGAGTTGTCCCCGCTGGAATCTTTTAGATGAAGAGATTTAAAAAAAAAAAAAAAAATTCCTAAAAAGTAGGATGATGAAAAATATAAAAGCGAGGCATGAATAGCAATGTGTATAGAATGAGAATGTATTTTGTTTTGTTTATTTTTGCACATATGTGTGATAATATGTATATAAATACAGAAATGAATGATAATGCATTTTATATAAATTGATAATATCCTGAGGGACCTAAGAACAAAAAAGAATAACAATAGAATGTAAAAAGGGTAGGTGTAATAAGAAAAAAGCTTCAACCTACACCTTTTCAATCAGTATTGATTATAAATGAGTTAAGATGACACGGCATGAACTAAGGTGACACTTTTTTATTTTCTTTTTTTTTTTTTTTTTTACGATTTATGTTATGTAAGTGATGTGTATTTATGTAATTGATTGATTGAAATAAACTAAACTAAGCTGGACAAAGCCAACCGGCTGCTGGCTCCAGCTAACAGTACATATTTACTGCACAAACATTAGAGTGGTGCGGATCTTCTCATCCAAATCTATTAGATAGATTTCCTAAAATCCATTCCATTAACAGAACAAACCTCATGCCATCATACTTTACAGTATTCTGATTATTTTGTATTGTTTATGATTTAGGAATTGGAAGGAGTCTACAGTATTTCAGAGGCTCGATAAGTGCGTTTTCAAATGATCGAAAAGCTTGTCTGCAGAACGCTATAGAAATAAAGAGTTTGAAGGTGTCTGCTACGTCTCATGTTTCATTTGACCATAGGGAGTCTCTCAGGTTGCCGGGGGGAAAGTGCTGACACTGTGTGGTTTCGCCATCTGCTCAGTGTCCTGTGAGATCCCTGGCCTGTTCATACATTGGCTCCGTGGCTGGATTGAATCCGTGAGATGCAGTGATATACTTCTAGCGTGACCTCTGCGATAAATGTATCATATACTGTGTGTGGGGAAAAGAAATTCCATAAGTGTTGAGGGCTATGAGAAAAATGAAGGACAGATTAAAAAAGAAAACTAGACTAGATGTACTGCTGAGACACTGCTGTAATAGGTCACCTGTTATGCTTGGCTCAGCTCCAGAGAAATCTGTATTTTGGCAGAATGATGAGTGAAAAGGTGAAGAACCAGATGGATACACTCCATTTTTGTTTGTCCTTTCAATATGAAGGACCTTCTCTTGTCGCTGAAAAGGACTGTACCTGCACACACCTGGTTCAGCAGTTGTAGCCTCAAGAATGCCTCAAGCACTATACACTTGAACTCGGGGGGAAGGTGCACAACATGCACAATTTAGGCTCTTCACTAACTTGTTTGGATCAGGTTGTGTTTTTCACCATCGTTTGGTGTATTGTTTTATTGTTGTACTGAAAACTGTGGTTATAGTCTGTTGTTTACTACCTTCGTCTCCATAAATGATATAACATGAACTACTTTTCTAAACAGCTACAGTGGAATTCATAGAAAATGTCAAAACTCAGTAGAAAAACATTATATTTCAGTAAACATGCCTCACAAACGGATGTGAGTGTGTTCACTATTTTGCTCCTCCGGTATGTTCAACAATCATACTAGGGCAAATCTATCATAGAACAGGGACAGAGACACCAATTTCACCGCCAACAGCTGCATCAATAGATCACAATTCAATACAGCCACTCTCTTAAAGCGGCCTAAGAGAGAACAATCTTCTCTTGCAAGCACAGAGAAGCTTCCTTACAGTTTGAGACAGACCGTTCATATCTGACATTTACTTTTATTACTTTACTTCCAACATTTGGTAATTTAAAGTTGAATTCCTTAGGATGTTTATGAAAGAAACTCCATTTTTTTAAATACAATTTATGGTCAGCATTTATGGTCAGCATTTGTCAGCAATAGCTATTTAATGTATTTATATTCTGTAATGATCTCTATAGTAGTTTTCATTGTTAGTGGCGGAGTTTGCCATTAGGGCACTGGATTTAAATCGTCCACCTACTCATGCATGAGAGATTCACAGGAAACGATGTAGCATGTTATCCAGCGCTACTGATTTTAATTTAATTTATTTCAGCCTTATTTCTGTTTTTCCTTTTTGTATTAACATTTGTGTGTCTAGTTTACATTTTTAATTACATTCATTATGTCAGTTACAATCATTGAATACTATACTGAATGAATACTATCTATAAATGGAGAGGCTATGAAACTTCTATGTAAGAGCACCATTTTATTTTTGCATTCTGGAGAGAAATATGTTTTGTGCTATACAAGTTTGCCTTTAAGTTCTTCATTGACTTTAGCACTGAATGTTGTACTTGTACCTAAATAGGTTTATGTTAGTGTATTATACACCAATTTCAATGGAGGATAATGTTGTGGCGCAGGGTTGGTGAGGCCTGGACTACAGGTTTGAGTTGCTCCAGTTGTTTATCTCATGATTCTTTAATCCATTCCCTCTCAGACCACTTAAGCCCAAAACGCAAATCCATTCTCTCTTCTTGCTCTTTGTAAGTGCTGCGAGAGACACGTAGATATTTTGGCTGCTGGAAACGTAAAGCTCAGTCCATCGTGACAAACTACTATCTCAGTCTCAGTGCTGACGGTGCAACGCGGGTACTAAGTGCTCTTGTTTTCCTTTCCCATGAACGCTGTCGCCTAGTGGGTTACTGTTTCATATATCATTTATTATCCCCTGTATCTGTGGTTTCGGTGTAACAGTTTGTCTGTATCTGCTTCAGAACAGTAACCGTGATCATTTGTATGCCAGAGGATTTTCTTCAGGCAAACTGCTGGTATTAACTACCATGAGGGAAAATTGTCGCTATTGGCAAATGATTACGTTGGAAATAAAGGAACCCTGCAGGGCAGGCCTTCTGTGCAACATAGCGGTCCCTGCCCTTTAACATGTCCCTGCGCTTCTCTCTCATGTGCAAAATAGTCGCTCCGTCAATTAAAACACATTGTTGTCAGCCAGCACGCAGCCTAAACTGAGCCGTTCCTTTGGGGCAGGAATTACGGAGGTGTGACTCCATCTTCTCTTCAGAGGGATAAGCGTGAATGGCATGAAGACAAACAATAGTTGCGAGAGCACGGAGACCTGCCTCTGCACCACGGAGCCTAAACAGCATTGATTGCTATGAGTCGCTCTGAGTGGTTTTGATAACATTTCAATAAATATTGAAATGAGCACGACTCTCTGAGGGCACTCTAGCGCAGCTGGATTGACAACAGTCTGGAGAGGAGTTTCTCTGTAGCGGTGCTGGGTGTGCTTGTGACAGAACAAAATGTCTTTAGACACAAAAACCTTAGATCACACGAAATGCAAATGGAACAGTTACAGCTCATGCAAACGTGTGCATAGCAATGCTTCAATGAGATAATGTTCAGAATGCAGCTAATAGAGCTAAAAGGGGTTCGAGTGGAAGTGAACAGTGACCACAAAGCATCCAATCCTGAGCTTTCAAGCCAACTTTTCTTCACTTCTGACCATTTCCTCTCAACAGGCCGTAGCCTGGATGCTTATCTCCTGCTTCGCAGTGTGCACACAGCTCTGCTCATTCAGCTGCCTCTGCACCCCTGAGGTCATTGCCAGTTACTGAACCGTGAACCTTTTCAAGCACTGCATGGCTAAATAAACCACACACAGTCATTTCTAACCCACAAAGCTGTGCTGTAGCCTTGGACACTTTGTTGTACATGTGTCTGCACATCACTTTCATTCACTCAGTGGTGTGAGTGTGATTTGCAGCTTGGCTGGCATCCATGTCCGCGCTCTGCTTTAGCACTGATCAAATAGCCTCACTAATGGCTTGGGATGATGACAGTGGATGAAATTTCTTTCACTGCTGTTCTGAGAGAACCTTTTTTTAGACAACAATTACTTGTAGCTGGCACCAAACAACTGTCATGGACAAACATAGTTTTGTTCAAATGATTTAGATCAGAGCTTTCCAAACTTTGGAGGCTTAAGGCCCTCTAAAAATTCAACAAAACCTCAGAGGCCCACCCATCTCATTTCTTCATGGACAGAGCATAAATAAACGCTGACATGTAGATGGCCCTTTGCACAAAACATTATTTATTTAACAGGAGCAAAGGTTCCAATGAAACTATGGACACTACATTGCTTATTTACAAATCATTTAAATTGAGAGGGAGGGAGAGACACACCCAAACACAGGTATATGCAGCAGAGAGAGAGAGAGCTAGTCGCAGGTTGCAGGTAATGATGATAAGCTACTTTCTTTTTACAAATAAGTTGTACTTGAATAACATTACATACAGTTGCAAGGAAAATGAAATGAATGAAAATATATATGACATCCAAATCCACTGTTGCTACTCCATTAAAGAATGTGTATAGCCTAGGCTGCGGCCCACTTGCCCATACTGTGGGACGCACTGGTTTAGATAAAAGGTGTAGGAAAAGTTCTTGCGGTACAACCACTATTCTTCTAAGTGACAGGTTTCATTTAGTTTCCGTCTGTCAGACCGATTTGCCTTGAGCTTTGCTATTTTGGCTGCTGGGCTGGTGGAGGTGTGGGGCCCTCAAATACCAGGAAAACAATGGTAAAGCAATGAATGATTGATGACAGCGGAAAGCCAAGCTTTGACAACGAACGAGAAGTAAAAGGCAACAATGAATCCAAGATTACAGGTTTAGACCGGCAGGGATTGGAGAACACCGATCTTGAAAAGTCTATACTTTATGACAAGGCAAACCAAAAATGCTGGTTGTTTATTGATTTTCAAGTCAACAGCTAAAAGAGTGGCCTGCATTGTACCCAAATTGCAGTTTTACCTTTGCTGAAGTTTCTCTTTTATCTCCAGATTGCGCTGCACTTACCTCCCTGAATGATGGAATTTGCAGTCGACTAAAACCATGACACACAATTGGTCCTCTGTTCTCTCAGGAGTAGAGTGCCTCCGGCAAAAACATCACAACAAGCAATTTTTAGAAATTATATCTTCCACAAATGATGTCTGCAAGTGGTGAGAGGTGGTCTATCTGACACAGGCTTCGCCTTGAACAGAGGCTCTCTAGGCTCAATCAAATAGTGTCCGGTTTCTACAAGTGTCTAACTAATGTCTCTATTATTTAATATATTAAAAGTTCAACCTCTTATTTTGCTCACTTGTTTGATTAGTATGACTGAATGTGTTACTGGCACTCACTGCGCTACGGTAGATCCCAGGTGTTTGTTCTTATAAAAAGCAAGTTGTATTGTAGTACTCATCCTACATCTCAATTAAATGGGTGTTTTTTTTAAACTGGTTTGATTTGTAGCTTTTGCCTTCTATGCTGCTGCTGAACAGATTCAGATTTCTGGGTTCAAAACGTTGCACAGTTCGGGCTCTGACACCTGTTTGATTCAACAGTACTGTGTGTGAGTTTAAAATGGTGATTTTCTTTTAAATGATTGGCTAAATCTTTACATGGATCCCATCTATTCAGGGTTTTTTAATGAGGATGGACAATCCTGATCCTGCTCTGATCAGTTACTAAGAAAAGCAGTGCCCTTATTCTGTAATTGGACCTCGTCCTGTGTGTAAAATGAAACTAACTAACAATGCCATTACAGGGAAATCTTTTAATATTCAATTACCACCCTCTGTGCTTTGTTCTCCTATGATATCCCCTGTTACTAATTGTCAACAAATGCAGTCATGTGTATTAATTGCAGTGGATGAAACTGTGATTTTGAAGTCTATTTCTACTCTTCAAACAAGAAAAACAAAATCACCACATCCAATGAAGACTGTTGTATCAAAGAAAATAGTTTTCCAATCTTCTAACTGGTTAAAGGAATCTGTATGCCAATTAAATAAATATCTTTGACGTTTGTTGTAATTCATAAAATAATCCCATATTATTTCAATGATATCTTTTTCTCGGCAGCATAGACCTACCTATAGAGTCTATCAGAACTAAGAATTGGAACTATTTGATTTTGGTTTGAACAGAGGAATATACTGTACATGCGTACATATACTGTCCAGACTCCTCTGAATGAAAGGACATGCTCACAGTTAAACAACTGAATAAAAAGCAGAATTTACATTGGTTTAAAACATAGAAATTCCGGCCCTGTATATATCAAAAATAAAGATTAAAATACAAAATATACATAATTACACATATGCACACATACGTTTATGCTCACACTAGCTAGCCGCTCCATTCAGTGCTGTGCTGTACAATCTGACTGCCGTGGGCAGCGTTGCTGTCTTCAGTCTTTGTTCTGCACTGAATATCTGTAAGATGATCTCTGTTTTGCAGCAGTTAAACATGTAGCTAGAGCCAGCAGCTGGTTAGTTTATATTAGCATAAAGACTGGACGCTGCACCTGTCCAAGAAATAGGCAGGCACATAACTTTACTCTGTACGGTTTAAAGGAATAGGATATAAAGGTACTGGTGGGATTTGGTTAACTGTGGAGACTGTTCTCTCCCCACCATTTCCAGTCTTTATGCTAAGCTAAGCTAAGCGGCTGCTGGCTCCAGCTTCATATTCACAGCGCAGACATTCGAGTGGTATTGATCTTATCTAACTCTCAGAAGAAGAAAACAATTAGGTGTAATTCACAAAATGTTAAACCGTTCTTTTAAAGTGCATGTTTGCGGTTAATTAAACTAGGCAGGAGGCCTCATGATACTTTTACAACTTCACTTTTACAACTCTGGCTTCACTGTGGTTACATACTGTATAGTAAATGCTGGAGCTGGACTACAATCTGTTTTACAGCAGCTGTAGACTTCTCATTTTAAAGAACTGGGAGGCTGAAGTGTTCATTGAGGAAAGCTATGGCAGTAGATCAGTCACATTCATTCTCTGGCAACATTTCGTGGCTTGACCCTTCCCTGACTCTGCTTAACGTCTGAACAATACAGAGAGATGGGCCATAAGAGTCACTGCAATCACACCTCACTGACAACAAGGGCCATAACTTCACCGAATGACCAGCCATTTAGACCAATAGGGAAAACCCACCTCGCTGCAGTATTTCAACCTTGCAAGTGGATGTTGCTGCCAATGCCCAACAGCGCAGATTTCTGCTGCGATGAGCAAAGTGTGACCCAAAGCATGACTGGTCAGGACGACATTGGAAATATTCCAGATAATGGAATATTTTGTCAGGGATAATGGGATTATGAGGGCAAACACTGCCTGGCAGGGTAGGATAAACATTAATTCTGGTATTACAGGTTAATCTGCCGAAGAGTGAAGTCCAAGTTCAATTGGAGGATGGAGCTTTAGAAATCTTTTTTTTTTTGTTCTTTTTGCCCCCTCACAAGTCCTTGTAATGCACTGAGGTAGCACACGTAAACAAATTGAACAAGACACATTACAGTGCATCAGACCACAGCAAAGGACATAACACTCGCTCTACAGCCTTGCACCTGCCTAATGGCTGTCATGTCATCTTTCCTTCCTCATTGTGTGTGTGTGTGTGTGTGTGTGTGTGTTTATATCTATTTTTTTTTTACGTTAGAAAGGCTCCCATCACACTGAACCATTCACTCGGATGGCCTTGGCACACTCCCTAGGTGCTCGGATTCCTGTGCACTCAGTGAGGGCCCCTGCTTGCTGCATATCCACTAAGCTTGTGGAAAATTACAAACACACACACAAGGTCACAGTGGAGCCGAGCCAGCCTCCCACAGAGCCCATCTGATCCAGCCTGAAACGCTGCAATTACCACCCTCAGCGTGCCTCCGTGTGGGGCTGCAGCTATTTCATTATTTATTTGAACAAATAGGATTACGGTTGGTCTGCGGTGGATTGATTGTGACGAGGGATGAGAGGCTCTAGAGAGCTGGGTGCTGCGGCCCGGGTTTGCTGAGCCACTCTGCTGTGTCAAGCGCGACGGTTGATCTCCTGTCTTGGTTTCAGCGACTCCTCCACTTTTCCTGGACAGTGGAGCGTCGCTGTGTTGACATATGCCATCTGCTCTGCTGCGTTCCCCGCACCGATTGATGGGGAAATGTGTTGGCTGGTTTTGCGTATACCCCTTCTGGGGAAATATACATTTATGAGAGCATAAAAAGCACCTATCTGTCAAAACCCTTTTGAGGCATAGTGCTCACGTTTGACAGCGTTTGACAGCACATACACAACCTCCCTAATGGAAGGCTTTTTTAGGTACTCTCCAAAAGATTGTCACTTACAACATTTAATTTGGTTTAAAATTAATTTGCATCTAAATAATGACGGAACAAATTGACATCATAGAAGTTTCAAATCACTTCCAAATTAATTGCTTTAGAAGTGCTATTAATTTACCAGCTAAATGAAAGTGCTGTGATTGAAACGGAAATATGAACTCTAAACTCTAAAATGTAGATTTGTCGGCTTCAGCACTCAACAGCTATTTTTCTAGAATACGGATGCCTGCCACATAGAAAATGGACCTTCTTTGGATCATTATGGATGTACATGTTATGATGCTAACATCGATGTAAGGTTAGACTTAGCCGTGCACAATCTCAGGGTATCTGAAATCAATAGTGTAAGGTTAAGAGAGCACCCTGCAGAATAAAAAAGAAAAAATAGCAATCCTGATGTGTTGGGAAACATTACCATCAGTGATCATTTTCATTCAGTGCAGACTGTGTGGTCTCTGGTAGCTAATAGCTCATCGCAGATGGAATTTGACCTGGCAGCTCCCCCCCAAAATACCCTCCTTTGAAGTGATGAAGCTCCAGGTCTCTGTGGTAGACTTATCTGCTTCTGGAGATTGATCGAAAGTAATTTTTTGCCCCAAGAAAACCAGGGAGGAATGTGATAGATAGCTCAGCCCCTCTATCTCCCTGATGGAGATATTAGTCCTGATTAAGATAAATGGGCCTTCTCTGCCTAACCATGCAAATGCTTACTGCTGGTGCCATTTATCCAAGAATGTGAAAGTGCAGAAACAAGAAAAGCATGTTTTCTTCAACTGATCTCTGGCTAGAAATCGCTCTTGCCGGGATAAATTACACTGCCTTCAGACAAATGCCATCGTAACAGAACTACCCAGCTATACTTAATGTATGAGCGGCCATGTCCGTGTGACATTCAGTTTGGTGATGGGGGATTTGAAGCAGAACAGGAAAGTGCTTTTATCCTCCCATATATGAGTGCCTAGTCATCCAGATATACAGTGAAGAGGGCATTTACCGGGCTCTCCCTGCAGGCCGCCCTAAGCTGCTCTAATTGATGTTGATTAATCAAATCAGCTGTAGAGAGAGCAGAAGGACAACCTTATCAAGCAGGAGGTGTGACCTCTATGCTATAGAGCAGCCTAATGAATAAACAAAAACGGCAGATATGCTGCGGTAAGCATGCTATAAATGCTAAGTGAATTGAACTGCAAAACACAACAAAAAGTGTTAATTGATGTTAAATGCAATCAATACGATGCAAATTACTCTCACTTTGCACAGGTTTTGAAGACAATATTGATATTGTTAATCACACTGCAGAGTCTTTGATTCTATGTAGGGATGGCCATGTAGGTCGGTTGCTCCATCACTTTGGTCCTGACTGAAATATCTCAACAACTATTGGATGGATTGCAACATTTTGTACAGACATTTATGGTCCCCAGACGATAAATCTCACGCACTTTGGTAATCCCGTGTCTTTTTCCTCTAGCGCCACCATGATGTTGACATGTGTGGTGATCCCTTAACTTTTCATCTACTTTTCATCATCAGGTCAAATTTTTAGCTAACACACTAAACTTAAGATGGTGATCGTGGTGAACATTAAACCTGCTAAACATCAGCATGTTAGCATTATCGTTTTGTAGGGTTAACTCCTCACCTTGCTGCATTTGTGTAGGAGTGTATTTCAGAGTGTGCCAGTATGCTTTGACATCAGTGGTGGGTGTGGTTAGAGGTGCAACGTTACTCTTTAATCAAGGACCTTCCAATAACCAGACCTGATGCAAATTGAGCATTTGTGTGTCTGTGATTTCATAAATATGGAAGGTCGAGATTATCTCTCTAAATTATTACATAAATTGTAATTAGCACTGGCTGTGCTGCCAGAGAAGAGCAGATCCAAACCACTGGCAGGAAAAGCTACTAAAGACATTTAGTATGTAAAGTAACTTTGAATTGCCTTTTTGCTGAAATGTGCTAATGAAATAAAGTTGTCTTGCCTTACAACCTCCAGCCTGTCTGAAGTGTAACTGCACAGCGGCCGCTTTCCTCTCGCTCAGTCCGCATCTCTGCGTGTCTCTGTGTCAGAGCTGAGCCCCGCTCTCTGTCAACATGCAGAGAGGACAGATACGCTCACTCTTAAGCGCTCACCGCTACCGGAATTTGGCACCGTTTGATTTAACGTTAATCAGTCTTCGGTAGTACTGACGTAATTCGGTTGTTACCCCAAAAAATACAGAGTTCAGTACGCATGTTAGCAAGCTAACATTAGCATTTGGCTCAACAATTTGAGGTGAATGCCATATACAGCCTCCAAACACTTCCATTTCCAGTCAGTGACATCAATGAACAGCTAATCCTCACTGTAAGGGGAAATACCCTATCTCAAACCTGTCAACCTCCCATCTCCAAACTGTCAATCTTTCAGTGACTAAGAAATATAGCCTTGGTTATCACTTGATCACCATTAAAAGTTTATTTTGTGGGCTTTAAAATGGCTTAATTAACCAGAAAGTGACAGAAGCGCTTAACGTAGAGGACTGTGTAATGTTTCTGACATTTTCATACAGTATGACAAACTGCAGCGATGGAAACTTTTTTAATTGTCTGTAATGCTTGGAATTTCCTTGTCAATGCGACCATATTAGAGCACTGTCCATGCATATCACACCAGCACAAAGCAAATGTATTTACATTTCATATTATATGTTTCATTTACAATTTATATCCTACATAAGTCTCTTCAGTCACTACTTTTAAGTAAGTAGTTCTACTTTACTGTGCAAGATATGCAGTTCCGTAGCCAGGATTTTTTTTTATAAAAGTTTAATTATTAGATTTTTCTTTTTTCTTTTTTAGATTAGATTTCAGATTCATTCACTTATATTTTCTGCAAGTTTCCTCCTGAAAACAACAAGTGCTTATAAACCCAACCAAATTGACTAACTTTATCAGAACTGTCACAATTCTGTTTCAAATGAACACCAGCATACATAGTTCTTTACTGGTAACTTCTAAGAAATTGTAAGATAATTTCCGACCTGTAAATTAAGTATTATAACTTTATTTCCCAACATTAAAATCTTTCCCCTCCACACTAAGGAATTACATTCTGGAATTCTGGAAATAGTTCATCCTTGTATTTATTTGGTCTAAAAGTAGTACGCATCTAAAAAATACTGGAATCAGCCTAAGCCTTTTGAGATTTAATTATACAATGTAAAATCCCACAAGGTTGCTAAAACTTCCAAATTTCCCCGGGCATGACCTCAGCGCCCTGAATGGTAGCTGCAGCCCTGATGATATGGAAATGTTCATAGCAATGTCCCAAGCTGACAGCATACATTTTAAACATGTTTCCAACTTTTCCCCTGTCCTCACTGTGGTCTGTGGAGCTCAATCAGCGAAGCACTTTGACACACAGTACTATGTTACCCTGCTGAGTGGCACAGAATTGAAGCTGCCAATCAAGAGGCAGGAGCCTGAAGCCAATCAACCAAAGCAAGCCATGATGTGATTTTTTTTTTTCCTGTCAAGGGTTGAGCAGCCTGACAGCCTGTTGGATGGTTGGATTCACTCACCTCCTGCAGTCTGCGAAAATCACAGAGCTATTATAACACATGTAAAAACTCTGCGCTGCTGCTGCCAAATTTACATAAAATGATAAGTAAAGTAAATCATCATAACAGGCTGTTATTAAACTAACAACAACACTGCCTGTTTGAATGGGACTAGGGACTGTTTGTTTGGTTTGGCGGGAAATTTTAATCAGAGAGAATTAGATGAGAAGATCGATACCACTCTCCTTTTTGTGTGCAAAATATGAAGTTATAGCCAGTAACTGGTTAACGTAGCGTAAAGTAAAGGAAGTGCAGGATGTGCAGGAAGTCACTGCTCCTGTCCAAAAACCTGGCATATTACACCCCTGTAAAAACGCAACTAACGTTTTAACACTTTGGACGGATTGAGGCTAGTTGTTTCCCTGTGTTTCCAGTCTTTATGCTAAGTTAAACTAATAATCTGCTGGCTGCAGCTTCAGAATTACCACAAAGACATGCCATCAATCTTTTAATCTAATGCTTGCCAAGCAAGCAAATAAGCATGTTTACCAAAATTATTGCACTATTCCTTTTACTTAACTCCTCACCTTGCTGCAGTGGTGTAGAAGTGTATTTCAGAGTGTGCCAGTATGCTTTGACATCAGTGGTGGGTGTGGTTAGAGGTACAACGTTACTCTTTAATCAAGAACCTTTCAATAACCAGACCTGCTGCAAATTGAGCATTTGTGTGTCTGTAAATTGTAATTAGCACTGGCTGTGCTGCCAGAGAAGAGCGGATCCAAGCCACTGTCAGGAAAAGCTACTAAAGACATTGGCAATACTGTACAAATCATTGGTTGGCACATGTATTTAATCAGATGCTTTATTTGATCAATACACAGTTTTGGCAACCAGGTAGTTAGTGTGATTTTAGCCTTAAAATAGGAAGTGACAAGTGGCGTTACCATGATGCAGAGATGTTCACAAGTCATTTTTTGGAAGTCCAAGTCGAGTCTTATGTCTTTGAGGGGTAAGTTCAAGTCAAGTCTCAAGTCTTTTGTAACGAGTTCATGTCAAGTCTCAAGTCTCTGGCCATCTGATCTGTCCCTAACACGGTATTGTTAAATCTTATGAATTCAAAGCATGTCCTGTAGCTACCATCCATACAGTACAGTATCAAAATCTGTTGTAGGATAACTTCATGGGGTCTACTTAACACATCCCTGTAGCCCTCGTACCTGGTGACAACACTTTGCGGTGGTTAGCTTGTGACGATATATGCTAAATGTAACGTCTCTTTCACTCAAAAAAGTGTCTAATGTCGAAGTGGAAATCAAGAGAATAGTGGCAGCACCACACCTTTTACAGAACAACATGCATCTCAGTGTCAGTCCAAATTACGCACAATAAGCACTTTGAACTCACTGATGTAGTACCATTTATTTTCCAAGTGTTAGTAGGCTCAGTGAAGTCCAGTGTGAGGGCGATCCGACTCAGAGGAGGAGAGGTTAGTGAGGCCAGCGTCTCCACCGCAGGTGACATTGCGCACGGATCCGCTGTGCCACGCATGGATGAAATAATGAAATAGTAAATAGGACTACAGTAACAGAAATATGTGCAGAATTAAGACAGTCAAGACGGCCCAGTGTTTGGTGGACCGGGTACACCTTATTCACTTAATAGCCTACAAATCATCCACAGGATCAATTACGCATCACATGAGTTTGCCCACCCGACACAGCTTTTGTTCCTGGGGAGATGGATCTGTGCGTCCCGCCTCCTGTGCGCAATGGATGCCTGAGCCTCAGCAACTACTAACTGGCTTAGGACCAAAATATATCTCAGATATGTTAGTGCCACCCAGACTTCTCAGGTCGCCTGGAACAGGTTTGCTCGTGGTCCCCAGAGTCAGAACTAAACGGGGAGAAGCAGCGTTCAGTTTTTATGCTCCACATATCTGGAACAAAATATCAGAAAACTGCAGGTCCGCCCCAACTCTCAGCTCTTTTAAATCAAGGCTGAAGACCTTTCTTTTTGATGATGCTTTTCGTTAATTCTTTTATGGAACAGTGAATTTTATTCTTGTATTTTATTTCGTATACAATTTTAATACGGAATTGTAAATTTTATTTTTGGATTTTTATTCTCATTAACTATTATACTGAACTATATTTTTATTTATGTATCTTAAATGGTTTTAAATTTGTATTCATTACTATTTTTTATTCTTATTTTACTCCCTATTTTGCTATTTGTTCTTTAATGATTGATGATTTGTGTAAAGCACTTTGAGTTGCCTTGTGCTGAAATGTGCTATATAAATAAAATTGCCTTGCCTTGCCTATAAAGATACTATTTACCTGTTCCCAGCATTAGCACAACACTTAGCGATGGTTAGCTTGTCACCTGTGACGATATATGCTAAATTTAACGTCTCTTTCACATTAGCAAGTGACTGACCTGCCTGGGTGTGTTTTGAGATGCCTGATGAAGTCCGACGTTGTTGATCCGGCATCATTTATCTTGGTGCCACACACCTTGCATGTAGCTGTTTGCTTACTGCCACTGCTTACCAAGTTATTGAAAGCAAAACTAATGACAAAAGGCACAACTCCGGGAGGACTTGATGTTGCCATCGTCAATGCATTTTTTGATACGTGAGTGCGCGCACATAGCCATCGTGCATGCGTTACGTTGCACACTATGGCAAAGGGCAGGGGACATGCAGCTTGTCATACATTTCCCCAACATATATGCGCCAATAAAAGAAAATAGAAATACATGAATAAATTTAGATTTAAAAAGAAATAATTGCATGAAAACAGGTTGTTGACGTGTCTCGAAGCTGAATTCCGATGCAAGTCTGAAGTCTTTTGGGTCGAGTCGCAAGTCTGAAGTCAGCTTTTTGTGCGACCTAAGTGCGACTCGAATCAGAGTCTCAGGGCTAGATTTATCAAGCTGTTTGCGCCTGTTTCCAGGCGCTAATTGGTCGCAAAGACAGACTGTAACCGATGCGGGCTATTTACAAACGGGGCGCACTTGGGTAAAATCGCAGATTGTCTGCCACATGAGCGAGAAGAGACAAGTTGCGCTTTCAATATTACCGTCAGTAAGAGCGCGCCTCTATTCTGCGGGGGAAATTCTCCGCCTCTTAAAAGCAGGTCTAAACCAGCCGCAGTCGAGTTTCCTCGTAGACCTTTATGCCGCTGGTGAAATGGCAACAGTAATTTGAGCAAGACGAAGACATAGGCGAGGCTGAAAATATTTTTAACACAAGAATCACACTTTGTCAGTGAACACAACATCATTTAGCGTTACAGATCAAGCAGCCATGCAATATTAGAGTTACTGGAAGAAATCAAAGATGAAATTGAATCTCCCACTCAGCCTTCACATCCCATTCCAGCAGTTGTTAAACTCCTCGCTACATTACAAATATTGGCATCAGGATCATTTCAAACAGTCATAGCATCAGCAGTGGGAATATCGCAGCCTGCACTCAGCCATATCATAGCACAAGTACCGCTTTGCTACAGCGCAATTTACGGTATAGTGGGCGGAGAAAGACGCTGATTGCCTGATGGGTGTCAGGGTTGATAAATACTACGCAAAATGTGGAAGCGTGCGCTATTACCGAACTCGCATAAACAGACGCAGCGCAAACTGCGCTAGTGTTAGTAAATTAGGCCCTCAGATTTGAGGCCCCATTTCTGCCATGACTTCCGATTATGGTGGCGTGCTGAGTGAATGTGGCTCTTCGTGCTCTGTTGCGAATTCTGGAACAAATCCTACTTAAATAATCCCCACTGGAGTAAGAATATCACAACTTGAAACAGTGGTTATAATACAAGTGACTATAACGAGAAAAGTGACCAAGGACAAATATAAAACAGCTGGAGGGCTCGCTTATTAAGAGGCCGAGCCGGCGGGACCGGTCTCTGGCGTGGAAGGGGGTGCACGTGATGGAGAGTCGGGTGCCGGCAGCGCTGAAGTCGTGGACAACCCCTCCACAATGGACATCATGAAGGCTATACAGTCGTTCAAACAAGATTTTCACTCTGAGATGGATGGTGTACTGTAGCAATTAAAAATGTTCAAACCGACATTAAAGAATGCAGCGGCCGCGTTGCTGAGGCTGAGCGGCGCATATCCATGGCGGAGGACAAAATTTACAAGCTGCAAACAGTTGTGGAAAAACTTGAAAAGTCAACACAACTCCTAAATAATAGGGTGGAGGACTTGGAGGGCTGAAGCGGGCACAATAACGGACAGATGTTTAAAAATTGATTTAGTGGCATTTTGTAACTGAAAGAAGTCAGTCCCTTAAAATTCATACCACACCGTAAAAAGGATGTTCCCTGTGAGGGAAAAGTTTCCGTGTTTTTACAGGAAACTTCAGAATTAATTAAAAATCACATCAGGAGATGTCATGGGATTTACTTCAAGGCTCAGGAAGGCAGCCCTTTTTCTGGTGAGGCATCCTTCAGTGAGGACAAGCCTGTGTTCATATTCAATTTTTCATCAAAGTGTGTTTTAATCTCAACTTTCTCAGTACGCCGCAGACACATCTTAACAGGGAATCCACTGTCCTTATCATTGATTTTAGTCCCTACTGGTCTTGCCTAAGCAATTTTAAACTAAAAATGATAAAATTTTCTCCAACAAATTGTAAGCAGGACTGCTTACTGTGCATAATTATATTTCAAATGTTCATTTTATGATTTGGCTGTTGAAGCGACTCCCATCGACTGAATCCAATACCTTCAAAGTATGTTAAGTAGTATCACCTGAAGGAGAACATGCAAGTAAACAGTCTTTTAAGACAACATCACAACATTTTTGGGTCAAACCTGCATTCTAAACTAGGCAGGAAACCTGATCTCAGACTTGCCAAAGAATTTTGCAGGGAACATGTGGCTACTGGTCACACCTAATACTGACTCCCTTTGAAGTCAGAGTGTCTCTGGCCTACAGAGCTGCTTCTTTAGGCCAGGCCTCCCAGTACCATTCTGTGTCTGCCAGGCAGGAAATCATGGCAGTCTGACAATAAGGACATTCTGTAAACCTTAAAGTTGGAAATGAAAACCGGTTTTCTCCATTTTCTCTTAAAAACCAAAGTGAGTCAGAATTGGTGAGATAAAGTATAATTAATATACAACAAGACTAAAGCTGCCAGTATACTCCATTGGAACTGCTTGTCGGATGGCCGCGTACAGTAGTTCAGAAACTCCCTTCCCCTATACCTTTCTGACCATTTGTGCAACTTTCCAAAATATGTGGAGTTGAGAAAGGAAGATGGGTTCAAACTTCTTTCTATAGCTCTCTTTTTTATTTAGTATTTATGGCACTTGTGTACAACCGAGTGCAACATTATAAATGTTTTCCAAGAGAGACTGTCTGAAAATGTCTGCAACGTTATCCCCATATTTAAACATTTTACGATATAGTTATGTTCGACCTAAGTGCGATTCAACCCTAAGAGTGCTATCATTGCTGCATAGCAGGTAAAATGTTTCCATGTACTGTACACCATCAAACTTAAGCAAATTAGCATGCTACCATTTGCCAATTGGCACCAAACACAAAGTAGCTGAAGCTCTTGGGAACCATTGGAAAATTCAATTTTTTTTCCTGTTAATGGCCCAAGAAGAAAAGTTAAGTGATGACCAGAGTTACTGCATTTCACTCTGAAGGGACCATGGATGTCTGATCCAAATTTCATAGCAATCCATCCAATAGTTGTCAAGACATTTCACCCAAAACCATGAAAGTCAACCTCAGGGTGGTGCTAGAGAAAAGAATTGAGATCATCAGAGTCTCTAGGATTCATCATCTGGGGACCTTGAATGTCACTACAAAATTTTATCGCAACCTGTTGAATACTTGTTCAGATGTTTCAGTCTGGACCAAAGCGGAGGGCCGACCAGCCAACCTACATCGCCATCCATAGAGCCATGCTGCTAGCGTTTGCAGGAGCCATAGTATGTGGAGATGTTTCCCTATTGACTATAACACTGGACAGTAAGATACAAAAAACACAATTTGAGATATAAAACCTTTGTAGCACGACTTTTAGTTAGAGAATGATTTTCCTGAGCGGAAGATTATTTGCAAACCAATGAATTTGCCCTGAAAGGCCACCATTCAGAATTCCTTGGCTATTACAAGAACACAGGAAATCAATGAGACATTTTGCTGTGAACTGCAGATGAACTTGCACTTGTTTATGGATTTTAATTAGGGCCAAATAGTCTCATGAATTTATGTAAAGCTCTCATACACCGGTCCGTGTACATCACAGACAGAGCTGGGGGAATAGGTCTAGTGGTGCAGACTGTGGAAGAGGTCTGTGCTCTCCTGCCAAAACATTGCATGATGTGAAGTAGGCACAGTTATATCTGCTCTGCGTCTCATTTTTAAGTCCCTTTTCAGAGGGACTGCAATTTCCCACTGGATGCTGCCTTGAGTGACACTAGAAATTCATCTCCTATGCCCTTGCTTCACGGCAACATGTCAGCTGCAGAAGCTGACGAGGTGTGCAAGTCAAACTATGAGAAGCAAGTTTGCCCATTTGAATAATGTGCACCTATGAGAACACAGATTCTCTCCCAGAGTCTTTGATGTGTTTGCTGCGAAAAGATGACTCCTGACAGTGTCAGATTAAAACCCAGACTCTCTGAAAGTTGCAAGAGCGAGTAGAGCGGGGGAAAAAACCTAACATCGCTGGAGTTGTAATCTCTCCCTTCAAAGTGCTAAACCACAACACTGGCAGTAAATGATGTATCAGCCACAGTGGGATGTTTAATTTGGCACCCTCGGAGAAAATCACATGTCACTCTTTGGGATTGGAATTAGTTTTGAGAGCTGTTTATTCGCTTCTTTACAGAGTCAATGTGTCGTGTTACACAAACCAATATCTGCATAGCTGTATCAGCAAATGGGGAAACGGGACCAAATCAATTCCAGCAGAGAAGGCACTGTATTGTGACCGCAGCGCTTCCAGGGACTGTTGTGAGCTTCAGTTGCTTATGTTTGGTTCATGCTTACAACCTTCATCTCTTTTCCCGTCACTTCCCATAAAAGCGTGTCTTCTTAAAATTCAAATGATTGTTTTGGGATGCTGAAATTAGCATCCTGAAATATTCATGACATGTTTCCGAACTTGTATTGTACACCTCCGAGGACTTGAAGAGGTACTGTATCAACACTGCCTGTGTTCGTAAATTTTTCATGAGCACTGTGCAGCTGAACTCAAATCATCAACGCTTCACACGTCAGACACATATATATTTCTCCCTTTAAACTGATACTTTATCAAAATACATTATCCTAAAGTTCCACTGCCCAGTGTTCTAAAGTTGTGAGTTCAAAGGCTAATTCTGGATTATTACAACTTGTGTCTTACTTCCATAGTTTTTCCTACAACAAAATCAGATGGGCCGAGAAACATGAGTCCTGGTCAGATGATCAGACACACAGAAAACCAGAGGTTCTTTTTGACTTGCAATGTCTTGTTGTGACCCACTGTCATGGCATTTATTCAGTATGTATTAACCTTACAAGTGATTCTCCCTTCTGATTGTTTACTTGAAAAAATATTTAGAAGCCTTAATTGATAAACCTAATTATCAGCATTTCTAAAAACGAAATCCACGTTCCAACTTGAGTAGCAGAATGTTTTTTCTATTACTTCCTATTACACTTATCATCTAATGACCCTAATATCTACCTTTGACTGTCTCCTTGTCTCACTGCTGTGTTTCTCGCCTCATCAGTCTTCTTTTGAGCTGTCAGAGATGTCAGTAACGAACTTGGTGAGTAGAATGTTTTTATTCTTTTCAACTTTATAATCCTTACAATGGAAAACTCAACACCAGGCTCAACAAATACACAGTAAATAGGAGAAGACAATAAGACAGACAGAAAACACAAAGAGCCCTATTTTAATGATCTAAGTGCACAGCGT